>NW_011888804.1:2954849-3108818 GCF_000151845.1 Pteropus vampyrus
GAGTGTGAGTTTTTCTGAAGACATGTTTAGCCATTTGGGCAGTCATGAAGCAAGTACAAATAAATAACACACAACAGATGAGACATCACAGTACCTGGACCTGGGAGAGTCACGTATTCATTCAATAAATAATTCTTGTCCATCTACCCTTGAACCTGGGCGTATAAGGATGAAGAAACAGAAGTCGACCCTGGACACGTGGAGGTCACATTCTAACACAGGGGAGACTTTTAGGATCCCTAGTCCTCAACAGGTATAATCGTCGGACACCTATATGTCCGGGCCAGCCCGAGAGGGTGTGGGCCTGGAGATACCAGCCAATGTGCCCATGAAAATCACACATAAGAAGAAAAGGCTGCTCTGTTGGCATCTCCCATACACACTTTTGGACAGTGTTATAAACAGAACGTGAGAAACTGAACTTCGAGGATGTTAAAAAATAGGACTACTGTCCCTTGCCACATGGGTCACCAGCCCATTTGGGCCTACCTTGGGGCACAGGGCAGCCATCCCCTTGCCTCATCTAACAGTCTGGCCTGCAACATGTGCATACAACTATAATGCCTCATCGAGGGGTCGAGAACGCGCTGAGTGGCGAATGCCCATGTGTTACAGAGCAGGCGTTTTAGAAGAAGGGAGACGAGCAATGAGTATGCCCACCGATGATCTCCAAGCCCCCTGGTCTGGAACATTAGGGGTCAGCTGAGCAACGGACACAGGAGGCATGGGGGAGGGGTATTCCGTGGGGCACAGTTGAGGTAGGCATGGGGGTTTTGTTTCCTATCTCAAGACACAGTCTTGCATTTTAGAGTCTGCAGTCCTCCGTGATTATATCACCACGGTGTCAAAACGACTTTAGCCAAGCATCACTGAAGCTGATGCTGCGGAAGGAAGTTACAGCGAAAGGACACTATCTGAAGGATAACGGAGAGATCAGAGACTAGAAAGGACACAACCAGAGGCTGCACCTCCAGAGGTAGGCGGTAGCCGCCCTCCACAAAGCTGCATACATCTGGAGCAAACACTTGTGACTGAGGTTCTGCGAGTCAGGGAGAGCTGCCGCTGACAGACACGGGCCCTGTGCCGCCCACTGGTCCACGAGGGCCATGTCAGTGGTGGCTGCTGTGAGAGACTCTGCCTCCTTCTTGACTTCTCTATGGAAAAACCAAGTGGTTGTGTATGAGACTAGCCGGGTGCTTTGGCCCTGGGCTCCCCAGATGAAGGGCTTGAGGCTGGCGCTGCTGCCAGGACCTTCCTGTGTCCGGTCGGGGATCATGCTGGTGTTGCTACTGAGTTTCCTGCCAAGCCTGTACTGTGACCTGGGATCAGTATATTACTCCTCCTATGAAATCGTCATCCCCAAGAGTCTGACGGCTGAGGGAAGCGATGCCCCAGTGGAAAAGGCATCCTACGTGATATTTATGCAGGGCCAGAAGCAGCTGATTCACCTGACGGTGAAGAGAGACTACTTCGTGACGAGCTTTCCAGTCTTCAGCTACCACGGTGGCATTCTGAGGCAAGAAATGCCTTTCCTCCCGCACGACTGTCACTATGAAGGCTACATAGAAGGAGTCCCAGGTTCTTTTGTTTCTGTCAACACCTGTTCAGGCCTGAGGGGCATCCTCGTTAAGGAGGCAAAATCCTACGGCATTGAGCCCGTGAACTCTTCAAAACGGTTTGAACACGTGCTGTACGCCGTGGCACATCGAGCTCGAGTCTCCTGCAGCGTCCCTTCCAGAGACAACCCAGTGGTGTTTAGCAGCCGGCGACAAGGGAGCAGGAAGCCTGGCAGTGTACAGGCGCCGTCCTACCTGTGGTCGCACACCAAGTACGTGGAGATGTTCGTCGTGGTCAACAAGCAGCGGTTCCAAATGTGGGGCAGTAACGTCAATGACACGGTCCAGAGAGTGGCGGACATCGTTGCTCTGGCCAACAGCTTCACTAGGGGAATTAACACACAGGTGCTGCTGGCTGGAATGGAGATTTGGAGCGAGGGGGACCTCGTAGAGGTCCCAGTGGACCTGCACGCTACACTCAGCAATTTCAATAGCTGGAGACAGGAGAAGCTCCTCCGTCGCGTGAAGCATGATGTCGCCCACATGATTGTTGGACAACGTCCTGCGGAGGGCATGGGGCAGGCATTTCTCAGTGGTGCCTGTTCAAGTGGCTTTGCAGCAGCTGTCGAATCCTTCCATCACGAAGATGTCCTCCTGTCTGCAGCGCTCATGGTCCATGAGCTCGGGCACAACTTGGGTATTCAGCACGACCACTCGGCCTGCATTTGTCAAGACAGACACTTTTGCCTCATGCATGAAAATATCTCTAAGGAAAGTGGCTTCAGCAACTGCAGCTCTGACTACTACTACCGGTTCCTCCGGGAACACAAAGGGGCCTGCCTATTTAACAACCCTCAGCACAAAGGCCGGCTGCGTAGGAATGCTGTGTGTGGAAATGGTGTGGTGGAGGACGATGAGCAGTGTGACTGTGGCACTGAGTGTCAGCATTCCCAGTGCTGTGATGATACATGTATGCTGACAGCGAATGCAAAATGTGGTAGTGGTCCTTGCTGTCGTGTGACATGTGAATTTGAATTAGAGGGAGTCTTGTGCCGTCCTGCTTTGGAAGAGTGCGACCTCCCAGAGTATTGTGACGGGACCTCTGATAAATGCCCCACAGATAGGTACAAGCAAGATGGCACATCATGTGATAGAAATTTCTATTGTTTTCATGGTATATGTGGGAATCCTGATAAACAATGCACACATCATTTTGGGTTGTCTGCAAGGTCTGCCCCAGATCCTTGTTATCGTTTGATAAACAGCAAAGGGGACCGATTTGGAAACTGTGGCCTTCCCGACTCGAATAATTCAGAATATGTCAAGTGTTTAGATGACAATATATTTTGTGGGAAAATTATATGTACAAATGTTAAAGACCTGCCACGAATAAAACCCCATTACACAATGATTCAGATTCCTCATGACAATGGCCACTGCTGGAGCATGGATGCCTACAACACTACTGATATCTCTGATGAGGGAGATGTCCACACTGGCACTCTCTGTGCCCCTAACAAAGTCTGCATGAATTATTCCTGCACTGATTATACCGTGCTCAACTATGACTGCAATCCAGTGATAATGTGTAATGGGAAAGGAGTATGCAACAATTTAAAGCACTGCCATTGTGAGGCTGGCTATGCGCCCCCTGACTGTAAAACCTTTGGTCATGGGGGTAGTGTGGACAGTGGTCCTCCTGGTAAGCCAAATGGAGACAAGCCAGATAACAGTCAAGATCTGAATGATACCATTTCTGTCAGACATGAAAAAATCTTAGATCGTATGATATCTTTATTATTTTTACTTTTTATCATATTATTAGCAATTATAATCATTTGCTTATATATCAATTGTAAAAGTCCAGCAGCAGAGTCCATAAAAAAAGGTCCTGCAGAGGCTGTAGAAAAGCCCTCGGTAATACAACCTGGAGTGGCTGCCCCAGAAGAGGCTGTCCCAAAGGATGCTGCCCCAGAAGAGGCTGCCCCAGAAGAGGCTGCCCCAAAAGAAGCTGCCCCAGAAGAGGCTGCTCCAGCAGAGGCTGCCCCAGCAGAGATGCCTGGAGAGGGTAAGGAAGTGGAAGGAGAAATTGAAGAACCAGAAGCATAAAACTAGTGGGAGGAAGAACCCAAATATATGGAACACCTCAAGCACTGAGTGGGAACTAGAAGGCTCAGTGACACAAAGGTGAAGTGAGAATTGGTAGCTCCAGTGGCTCTGACTAGGATTATACAGTCTATAGAAATACACTAACGTGGGGAGAGAAATTCTCTCACTTTAATTATTCAATTTAGTAATTAAAGTTTTATTTAATATGTTAAATATTTTACTAGTATTTGCTTTTTCACATTTCACTGAACTCTTCACATGCATCTTTTCACCTCAATGTACCTGTTTCAGTCAGTTTTTCAGGACATACCATCTTTCATTTAAGTTGTTTGATATACACTACTATATGTACTTGCATTTATTACTATCACTTGGATTTTTATTTCAAATAGCGACTACCTATTATACGAGAACAGTTGTTTATGTGATTAATTGCTCTACTTTGCCCTATAAATGTGCATTCATGAAACAAGGAGTTTTTAAATCCAAAAATAAATAAAACTCTATTCAGATTAGACATTCCTTTAGATTCCATGTGGTATAGTTATTGAGTCCATTTTGTCCTGGAACTCTGTGGAGGCACTATATCTGATAAAGCAGAAGACCCTGATCACCCCAGGGTCAAGAGGCCAGTGTTGAAGTCCCCTACCTTTTGAAATCTGGCAGATGTTTAACATGATTTATGTATATTCAATTTATTACTTCCTGGTATTTCTAGGTCCTTCCTATAGCCACACTCCCTTTTCATCTGAAAGATTTATTTTTTTCCTAAAGCAGCTTTCTTAGCCCTTCCTCTTTACTAACCTTCCTAGGATAAATTTCAGATGTCCAGATAACAATATAGAGGCTGTATCACAGTGCTGAGTACACGTATAAAAACAAAATTGTCTTTTCTATTTTTCATTTATTAAAATTAATAACTTGCTAACATCAGAAGGAACCTCTCCAATTTCAGGTAACAGAGATTGTAGATAGTCCTCTACGAAAAAAGTAGAAAGCAAGTATAACATTACATTATTATGTGCCAGGAATTATATTAAATACTTTATATTTGTTGTCTTAATCTTCTCAACTGACCTACAAAACCTCCATCATGTACATGAGGAAACAGACCAAAGAGAATTTGCTCTAGAGCTAGTAAGTTGTAGAATCCACATCTCTCCTCAGGCATGACTCAATCTACATTCACCACTACCTTATAAGCCTTTTCTTTCAGTAAAAAGTTATGAGGAAGACACTCGATGTGTCCTTAATTGACCACTCTTACGCATCCTCAAATTGTGCAGTCATTATTGACGAAAATGTCTTTTCTCTTATTACATGCTAATGTTGTGCAAAGACAGGTTACCATCGTATCCAGTGCTGTGGGCCCAGCATATTGTAGACGCTTAACAAATGTTTACCAAGTGAATGATTTAACCAGAGCTAACTTTAAAATATAGGACCATATTCATTTCCTAGGCAGGATACTTCTTGCCACTTCCTAGCACGACCAAACTCTTGCTCTGATGCAATATTGTTATATATTAATAAACAATCAAATAAGTAATAAAAAGTTTATGAAACTCCAAACTCCAGCAAATGGAGGGTGAACCACATTAGGATAAGCCATGGTGGGCAGGAGATAGCAAGTGTAACTCAGCATGTTAAATCTACATGTTCAAGGGTTAGCATTTCCTGTAAAGCTCATTCTGCATTGTGTGTGACTGTCTCTAGCAGGTATACCCTTTCACCTGATTCCTCTCCCAGTTATATCTGGATGATTCTGAAGGACGCTCACATGTTCCAGTAATCTGTGCTGGTAGTCACCTGTGACCGAGCCAGCTGCTCCCCCAACAACTCCGATGGCAATTTATTGCTACCTTTTACCTGCCTTCCCTGGGTGGCTACTGTCCTTTTTGCGCTGCCTCAGGTCAGCAGAGACCCAGGCCCTTCTTAGTTCCTCAAAGCACAGCCAAGTCCAGGCTCTAGATTTCTATCCAGATTGAGGGGAAACAAAGGGAAATTACAAATGTGGAAAAGAACACATTTGGATGTTGCCAATATTAATGTCCCGGAGTCCAGGGAACACGCTCCACTAGGGAACTTGGATGAGCCATCTGTCTCCTTTGACCTGACCTGACATCCTTTCTTATCTCTGTAGGAGTGCTTTTGGGAATACCCTCATAGCATGGAATTAGACTTCATCTTCTATAGCCCAATGAAAGGGAAAATTTAAAAAATAACAATTTACTGAAAACCCAGATCATATCATCATAACCTAACATGGACGTAATCATTCCCACAATGACAACAAAGCATTATCTTCTGTATGTCCAAAGTTCATTTTTTAAAGCTTGCTCTTTTGTTTTAATTGAGGTATAATCAACATATATTAGTTTCAGGTATACATGATTCATACTGGTATATATCATGAATGATCACCATAGTAAGTCTAGTTAACATCCATCACCACACATAGTTACAAAGTTTTTCTCTTTAAATGAGAAATTTTAAGATTTGAGAAATTTAGCAACTTTCAAATCTACAAGCTGGTATCATTAACTATAAATAAGTCATACTGTATCCCCAGAACTCACTTATAACTGGAAGAATTCAGTGTACTTTTTGAGCGCATTCACCCATTTCCTTCACCTCTGGCAACCACTAATTTGTTCTCTGTATGAGTTTATTTTTTTGTTTGCTTTTTTAGATTCCTCACATGAGTGAGATCATATGGTATTTGTATTTTCCTCTGTGACTTATTTCACTTGGGGCAATGCCCTCAAAGTCCATCCACGTAGTCACAAATAGCAATATTTCCTATGTATATACATACATACACACACCATATTTTCTTTACCCATTCGTCCATTGATAGACACATAGGTTACTTCCATGTCTTGGCTATTGTAAATAATGTTGTAACAAACATAGGGTGAAGACATCATTTTGAGTTAGTGTTTTTGATTCCTTTGGATAAATACCCAGAAGTGGAATTGCGGGACCATATGTAGTTCTATTTTTAAATTTTTGAGAAGTTCCATATGTTTTATATAGTGCCTATACCAATTTACATTCCTACCAACAGTACACAAGGGTTCCCTTTTTTCCACATTCTTGTCAAGATTTGTTATTTATTGTATTTTGATAACAGCCATTCTAACTGGTATGGTTTAGATTTGATTTCCCTGATTAGTGACATTGAGCAACTTTTCATGTACCATTTAGACATCTGTATATCTTCTTTGGAAAAATGTCTATGCAGATCCTTTGCCCATTTTTTAATTTTTTTTTTTTGTTATTGAGTTGTATGAGTTCATTATTTATTTTTTAATATTAACCCGTTATCAGATATGATTTGCAAATATTTTCTACCATTCAGTAGGCTGTCTTTTCATTTTGTTGATGGTTTCCTTTGCTGTGCAGAAGCTTTTTAGTTTGATGTAGGTAGTCCCACTTCTTCATTTTTGCTTTTGTTGCCTTTGTATTTGGTGTCACAACCAAAAAAACATTGCCAAGAGTTTTATGGTTTCAGGTCTTGTGTTCAAGTCTTTAGTTCCTTTTGAGTTAATTTTTGTGTATGGTATAAGATAGTGGTCCAGTTTCATTCCTTTACATGTGGCTGTCCAGTTTTCCCAGTACCATTTATCAAAGGGACTGTCCTTTTCTCACTGTATTTTCTTCGCTCCTTTGTCATAAATAAATTGATTATATATGCATAGGTTTATTTCTAGGCTCTCTATTCTGTTCCATTGATCTGTTTTTATGACAATACCACACTGTTTTGATGACTACAGCTTTGTAATATAGTTGGAAATCAGGAAGTGTGATGTTTCCAGCTTTGTTCTTCTTTCTCAAGATCGCTTTGGCTCTTCAGGGTCTTTTGTGGTTCCACACATATTTCAGGACTGTTTGTTGCATTTCTGTGAAAACGCCACTGAAATTTTGATAGGGTTTATATTCAATCAGTAGATTGCTTTGAGTAGTATGGACATTTTAATGATATTCTTCTAACCCATGAGCACAAACTCTCCTTCCATTAGCTTGTTTCAATTTCTTTTATTAATGTCTTATAGTTTTCAGTGTACAGTTCCTCTCCTTTGATAAACTTATTTCTAGGTATTTTATATCTCTAGATGCAATTGTAAATGGGATTTTCTTAATTTATTCATTTATTACTGTATAGAAATGTAACATTTTTACATATTAATTTTTATCCTGAAATTTTACTGAACTCATTTATTAGTTTTGTTTTAATTAGTTTAAGTTTTTTGCTGGAGTCTTTAGGATTTTCTATATATAACACATCATCTGCGAGTAGTGACAATTTTACTTCTTCCTTTCCAATTCGCACGTTTTATTATCTTTTTTTGCCTAATTGCTCTGGCTAGCACTTTCAATACAATGCTGAATAAAAGTGGCAAGAGTGGGCATCCTTGTCTTGTTCCTGATCTTAGAGGAAAAGTTTTTAACTTTTCACCATTGTGTATGGTATTAGCTATGGGCTCAAACTTTATTCTTGAGTAGAATTTTGTCATTTTGAGTAGGCTGTGGACCAAAAATCTCACAGAAGTTTTTTTTTAAAAAAGCAATTTTCTTCAATCAGTGAAAGTGCTGAACTTTAAGTTTTCACAATGTTTCTAGTTAAAAATTTTGAACTCCTTTATTATACCCCATATTATATATGTATCTTGGTTCCAGGTGATTACTCTGCAATGGGAAGATGAATCTTCCATAACCCTCCCCTCAAACATGCAAACTCTATCATCTTATGTTATGGAAAATCTTTCTACTTCCAGGGTCTATTGGGGAGAAAAGGAGCTAAATACTTTGACCTTGACTTTATGAGATAGATCCTGTATCTTTGAAACCTGTGACATAATGAACTATATTTACAGATATTTCAAATTCTGAGTTTTTCTTTAATCAGGTGGAGGCAAATTTTGTCTTTATTTGTAAGAGAATCTTTCAGTGAGATTTAAAGATAAAACTCAAGTCCTATTTTTTTACTAGAGTGCTTGAGACATGATTTATACAGCTCAAATAAATTAGATGAGTTGTCTTCAATGTAGGCAAAGTTCCATCTTTACAGAGTTTTTTGTGATGTTGATCACTGAAAAGGAAAGATTTTGTCGAGAGAAAATTTGGAGATTGGGAACCTGGACTTTATTTTAATAGGGTCCAGGTAGAGGACTAAGGCACAAGAATGCTGAAGGTATTCCCTCTGGAGGACAATGAACTCTGGAGTCTTGACATGTTTATGTCAAGCATCTATTGTGTCTTGTTTTCTGACTGGAATCCCTTTTTCAGAAAGCTCAAATACAAATTATTTTACAAAATGGGATCCTATCCTACATTTTAGACTCCTTCCTTCAATAAGGTGCTATCTTATCTCATTTACAGTCTCCTCTTTTATCCCCTTCACTGGCTACAGTTCTCCTCATTTTGTTCTTGGCAATCACTGCTAACCTAGTGTACAACTTTCCATAGTCATATAATTATATATAAGTTTTAAGGGTAATTTTTTAAAATGAGCTAATTTACATCCCTTTGATCCTTGCTTTTCTCTTTATAGCGACAAGCTCACCAAGTCACCCTAAGTCATTCTTTGTTGTGAATGGATATTCATGGTATATTGCTAAGTATATTCTATAGTTGTTAATTCAAATATTTTTAATAGATAATTGTTTCCAGACAATTTTAGCCACTATAAATAATGCTGCCAGCAAAACCCTTCCAAATACATAAATTTGAATGTAGTACATCCAGAATTTTCCTCTGGGCCCTAATTCTCCACCTACGCTGTCTTCCTATTATTCTTTTCTCTTCTTCACCACTCTTGTCAGCAGAATTCTGCTCTCAGAATGACAGACAACTAACAAGCACATTCAGTTAACTCAGCCAAGGTGAGAAGCACCTCCCAGTATCCTGCTTTTGGCAACCCTGTTGCCTGAGTTAGTTCAAGCTTTCGTTACTTGTGTCCTGATTGGTTCAGAGAGACAGTAACTCTACAGCTAGAATCCATCATTGTTAGCAATGGATGAAGCTGAAGAGATTTATGGTAAACTTGTCCCTCTCTTCTAAGGCCTTGCAGAGTAGCCTCAGAAGACATCTCTCTATGAAAGGAAATAAACATATTTTCCAAGACATCAGATTAAGAAGGGTTTAAGGGCAATTTGTTGGGTTTTTGGGCCTTCTGCCTCTTCAATTCACTCACTAAAATGAAATCTAATCTAGGGATATTACCTCTCATACCACTGGCCAAGTCTAGGGCTAATTAGAGAGGTAAGTCAAAAGTATTTGGGCTTTGAAGTCATTGTGATTTAGGTTTGAACCTCTACTCATCTACTAGCTGTGAGTTTGGATAATTTACTTATACCCTATGAGCATCAGGTTTTTCAACCTTAAAATTGGATGAATCATAAATACCTTGCAGTATTACTGTGAGGATTACTAATATGTAAAACTTTTAGACTATTGCTCAGAAAAAATGTATTATTTGTCCAGATTACCATTGTTTTCTTTTGTTATGTTAACAAATCATATTAACAAATTAGGCCATTATTTCCTGCTTATCCCACATCCACTTAATTCCCAAAGTTATAAACCCCATAAAGTCCTAATCAGGGTCTACCTCTAAAATGAGGACAGAGTTTATCCTTTACAAAGATTCCACCTAAAGTCAATTGAATCAAATTGTCTTCCTCTTTGCAATACTTATCTGCCTAAATATTTCATGGAGAAAAAAAACCTGTCAAGAAGTTATATAATGAGAACTGGTAGACTGGGTAAAGGAAGAATCTTCAGAAAAGGAAAATGAGGAGCTGAGATAGCCTTAGGGAATGTGGTTTTGCCTAGAGCTTGGATGTGAACAAGTATTGCCCAAATCTCTTATCTGGGTCAAGCTCTATGGCAGAACTGTTCAGATTCATGCTTGCCCATCCATTAGATGTCACATACTGATACTTTTACATGTTTTTTCTTTTCTTATTAATAACATATCTTGTGAGATTAACAGAAATATATGAGACTCAGAGAAGAGAACTGTTTGCAATGTCACACAGCTAATAGATAGCAGAATCAGGACCAGAATTTTAGGTCGTCTGATTTCACGTAGTGATGTGCTGGAGCCAGTTAATACTCATTGGTGAGTGCTGATTGTAAAATATATTACCAACTCCATGTTCACTGATGTCATATTGGTAGCTTGAAATTGGCCATGGTGGCAGGACTATTTTATACCACAGAAATCAGCAAATCATACAAATTTGAGTACCAGTTATCAAACACTCATCAGTACATCACCACGTTATTTCTGGTAAAACAAAGAAATTACAAACCATGTTCCCTGAATCTAAGGAATTTACAGTCTGTCCCTGTAGACAAAATAAAACCATATGAACCCAATCGTCAGCAACATGTACAGGAGTAAGTTCGTAATAGAACGATGTAAGTTCATAACACCAAATAATGGTTAATCCATGGATCTTGACTTACCCTAGAATTCTGAATTAAAACTAAATGTGAGAAACTAATGACAAAAATAACTTATGTTTACTGTGATTTGCTATTAAATGGCATATATGGCCTCAGTTTATTTGTTCACTTTTTCATTGATTCATTCCTTTAGAAATTTAAGTATTCACAGTAAAGAAATATTTATACTCTAAGAACTGTGCTTGATGCTTAAGATAAAAAACACAGATTCTAGATGTGGAGAAATTGGAACTTTTATACATTGATGATGGGAATATAAAATGGCATAGCCACGTTGGAACAAAGTTTAGCAGTTCTACAAAATGCAAAAACATAGAATTACCATATGACCCAGCAATTACACTCATATGTACATATATACCCAACATATGAAAACGTATACCCATACAAAAACTTGAACATAAATGTTCATAGCACCATTATTTATCCAAAAAGTAGAAATAACCTAAATGTTCATCAACTGATGACTGGATAAATAAAATGTGAAATAACTATACGACTGGACCATTATTCAGCAATAAAAAGGAAAGTAAGATTGATACATGCTACAGTATGGATAAACCTTGAAAACATATGCTAAGTGAAAAAAACAAGTCACAAAAGGTAACATATTGTATGATCCCATCTATATGTCAAGAACAGGCAAATCCACAGAGACAGAAAACTGGGGTGGAAAAAGCTGAGGGAGAGAATGGAGAGTGACAGGTTTCTTTTTGGAGTGATAAAAATAAATTAGATTATGGTGATGTTGCACAATATGTAAATATCCTAAAAAGCACTGAATTGTATTAAACAGCTAAATTTTATAGTATGTAAATTATGTATCAATAAAGCTATTTTAAAAAGTAAAAAACCGTTAAATATAAGTCCTATTTCAATGATCAGTTTAGTGTATTTGTTTCCAGACTTTCTTTTAGGTAGAAAATCTATAGTACTGTTTTATGTACATAAGTATATCACAAATAGTATCATGTTTTTAAAAAATTCATTATGTTTTGGATATGGGTCCATATTATACATAAAATCTTCAAAAGAAGTGCTCTGGTGGGATCTTGGGCATTATAACTGCTTGCTGTATTTGATATAATTCAAATAAAGGAGCATCAAGGTATTTGGGGAAAGGCACTGTCATTTCTGCAGAGGATTGCAAGTCTGGCTAGTTTACTGGGCCCTTATGATGGGTTAAATATTCCTGATGACAAAGAACTTTGTTGTAATGCTCACTTAAAAAAAACATTTTGGAAAAAAATGCATGGGAAAGTTCTCAGGGAAAAGGAAATATATGAAGGACGTAATAATAATATCTGTATGTGTATAGCAATTTTTACTTTACAAAGCATTTTTACAAATCTATTGAAGCATCAAAGAAGCTCATAAAGATATTATTTCCACTTTACAAACAAGAAGTTGATGCTCAAAGAGACTAAATGGCAAAAATAACAGAATCTGCAAATAAGCAAACTGAGACTTGAATTCTGGTTTTCTAAGTTAGAAATTTTTTTTTTCACTATGGCTCCACATCACAGTCCATGGAAAAAGTTGATTTACCATAGAATATAGCATTCCATTTTTTAATGGCTAGGAAAAAAATCTAAAATATGAGGAAGAAAGGGAGATTTGCAGGAGGTGACAGCAACAGTATAGTTTTTAAAAAAATCTCAAATTATTTCATAAAAATAGACATAGCACTAAGATGGTAAAATTAAAACCTACAAACAACAAAAAGAAAATGAAAAGGCATCATACAAACCACAGAGTATAAGTGGATGAGGAAAAACTACTGACAGTTCAAAGACCCAGTTGGTATAAGTATCCATCAGGGAGAAAATAGAAGTAATGAAATGTCTATTGGACCTGAGAACAGGAAAACCCTTAAATATTAATTTGTGAGGGGACTGAAGGTCCAGGGCTAGCTATTCTGCCATCTTACTATTGTCTTCCAAACCAGATCTTTTTTTCTTAATTTTATTTTTAATTATTATTATTTTTTTTAGTGACATTGGTTAATGAAATCGAATAAGTTTCAGGTGTACAATTCAACAGTAAGGCATATATATTGCATTGTGTGTTCCCCTTCCATAGTCAGATTACTTTCTATCATTACATATTTGACCCCTTTTATCCCATCTACCTCCCTCTTTTCCCCTCCCTCCCTTCCCTCTAGTAACCACTAGTCTATTGTCCATATCCATTAGTCTGTTTGTTTGTCCTGTTCATTTGTTGCTTTTAGGTTTATATCCCACATGTAAGTGATATCATGTGGTTTTCAACTTTTTCTGTCTGGGTTATTTCGCTTAGCATGATTATCTTGAGGCCCATCCATGCTGTCGCAAATGGCAGCATTTCATCTCTTTTTATGGCTGAGTAATATTCCATTGTATATATGTACCACAGCTTCTTTAGCCAATCACCTATCATAGGATACTTTGGTTGCTTCCATGTCCTGGCCACCGTGAATAATGCTGCTATGAACATCGATGTGCAAATATCTTTTTGGATATGGGTTTTCAAGTCTTTGGGGTAAATACCCAGTAGAGGGATTGCTGGATCATATGGTAGATCAATGCTTAGTTTTTTTGAGGAACCTCCATACTGTTTTCCATAGTGGCTATACCAATTTGCAGTCCCATCAGCCGTGTATGAGGATTCCTTTTTCTCCACATCCTCTTCGACATTTGTTTTTACTTGTCCTGTTGATAACAGCCTTTCTAACAGGTGTGAGATGGTATCTCATTGTGGTTTTGATTTGCATTTCCCTAATAGTTAGCGATGTTGAGTATCTTCTCATATATTGGTTGGCCATTTATATGTGTTCTTGGGAGAAGTGTGTGTTCAGGTCCTCTGTCCAATTTTTGATTGGATCATTTTTGTTTTTGTTTTTCGTTGTTATTGAGTTGTATGAGTTCTTTGTATATTTTGGATATTAGGCCCTTATCGGAGGCGTTGCTTGCAAATATATTTTCCCATTTGGATGGTTGTCTCTTTACCTTATTGATGATTTCTTTTGCTGAGCAGAAGCTTTTTAGTTTAATGTAGTCCCATTCATTTATTTTTGCTTTTACTCCCCTTGCCTTTGAGGTCAAATTTATAAAATCCTCTTTAAGTCCAAGCTCCTTGAGTTTAGTTCCTATGTTTTCTTCTATGCATGCTATTATTTCAGGTCTTATATTCAGACCCTCAATCCATTTTGAATTAATTTTGATGTGTGGTGATAGACAACAGTCTAGTTTCATTCTTCTGCAGGTGGCTTTCCAGTTTTCCCAGCACCATTTACTGAAGAAGCTTTCCTTTCTCCACTGTATGTTTTTGGCTTTTTTTGTCAAAAATTACTTACCCATATAAATATGGGTTTACTTCTGGACTCTCGATTCTGTTCCTCTGGTCCGTGTGTCTGATTTTCTGCCAATACCAGGCCATTTTGATTACTGTCACTTTGAAGTATAATTTGAAGTTCGGTAGAGTGATGCCTCTAGCCTCGTTCTTTTTTCTCAGGATAGCTTTGGCAATTCGGGGTCTTTTGTGCTTCCATACAAATCTGATGTTTTTTTGTTCCATTTCTTTAAAAAATTCCAATGGGATTTTGATGGAGATATAGTCATTTTAACTATGTTGACTCTTCCAATCCAAGAACACGGAATATCTTTTCATTTGTATCTTCTTAGATTTCCTTTAACAGAGTCTTATAGTTTTCATTATATAGTTCCTTCATATGTTTAGATTTATTCCTAGGCATTTTATTCCTTTTGTTGCAATTGCAAAAGGAATTATTTTTTCCACTTCTGACACTTCATTATTAGAGTATAGGAACGCTAAGGATTTTTGAACGTTGATTTTGTATCCAGAAACTTTACTGTATTTGCTTATTGTTTCTAGTGGTTTCTTGTAGAGTCTTTAGGGTTTTCTATATAGAGAATCATGTCATCTGCAAATAGTGACAGTTTGACTTCTTCATTTCCTATCTGGATGCCTTTTATATCTTTTTCTTGTCTGTTTGCACTTGCTAGGACCTCCAACGTTATACTGAATAACAGTGGCGATAGTGGACAGCCTTGCCTTGTTCCTGATATTAGAGAGGTTTCTAGTTTTTCACCATTAAGTATAATGTTGGCTAAGGGCTTGTCATATATGGCATTTATTATGTTAACGTACTTTCCTTCTATACCGATTTTGTTAAGTGTTTTGATCATAGATGGATGCAGTATCTTGTCAAAGGCTTTTTCTGCATCTATTGATACCTTATTTTTAAATTTGTTTATGTGGTGTATCACATTAATCAATTAGTGTATGTTGAACCATACTTGTGCCTCTGGCATGAAGTCCACTTGATCATGGTGTATAATCTTTTTAATATGTTGCTGTATTTGGTTCACTAGTATCTTATTTAGGATTTTTGCATGTGTGTTCATGAGAGATATTGGTCTGTAGTTTTCTTTTTTTGTGTTATCTTTACCAAGTTTTGGTATCAGGGTGATACTGGCCTCACAAAATGAGTTGGGAAGTATTGCCTCCTCTTTGATTTTTTGGAAGAGTTTAAGAAGAATAGGTATTAAATCTTCTTTGAATGTTTGTTAGAATTCACTGGTGAAGCCATCTGGTCCTGGACTTTTACTTTTTGGTAGGGTTTTAATGACTGTTTCTATTTTCATACTACTGATGGGTCTATTCAGATTTTTCAGTTCTTGATTCAGTCTAGAAGGACTGTATCTTTCTAAGTACTTGTCCATTTCTTCTAATTATTAAATTTGGCGTTATATAATTTTTCATAGTATTCTTTTATGATCCTTTGTATTTCTGCTGTCTTTTGTAATTTCCCCTCTATACACATTGATACAATGTATATAGTTCTATACCATTTCATCACATGTGCAGATTTCTGTTAACAACCACCAATCAAGATAGAGAACTATTCTATCATGACAAAGGTCTCACTCATGCTACCCATCTAGAGTCACACAACTACCCCTCACCCATCCTGCCATCCCTAGCCCCTGGCAACCACTAATATGTTTTCCGTCGCTATAACTTTGTAATTTCAAAATGTTATATAAATGGAATCATACAGTATGTGACCTGAGATAGTTTTTTTCACTCACCTCAATGCCCTTAAAATCCAGCCAACTTGTTCTGTGCATTAATGGTTCATTCCTTTTTATTGCTAGTACACGATATGAATGTACCATAGTTTAACCTCTCACCTATTGAGGAACACTTTGGTTGTTTCTAGTTTTTGGCAATTACAAATAAAACTGCTATGAATATTCATGTACAGATTTTTATGTAATCATAAGTTTTCATTTCTCTGAGATAAATGTCCAGAAGTGTAATTACTGAGTCTTGTGGTATCAATTTTTTTAAGAAACTGCCTGTCTTCCAGGGTTGTTATACAATTTTACATCCCCATCAGCAATTTTCTGAAAGATCCAGTTTCTCTGCAAACTCACCAACATTTGGCATTGTCTTTATATTTTTAATTTTAGCTGTTCTAATTGGTCTGTAATGGTCTCTCATAGGGTCTTAATTTGCATTTCTCTAATGTCATGTTGAACATCTTTTCATGTGCTTATCTGCTATCCATATGTTCTCTTCAGTAAAATGTCTCCATGTCTTTTGCCCATTTTCTAGTTGGATTGTTTGCTTTGATATTGTTGAGTAATGAGAGTTATTTATATATGCTAGGTATGAGCCCCTTATCAGATAAATGGTTTGCAAATATTTTCTCCTAGTGTGTAGCCTGTCTTTTCATCCTCTTAACAGAGTCGTTCATAAAGTAAGATTTTTTACTTTTGATGAGGTCCAATTTATGATGTTTTTTCTTTTACAGAGCATGCTTTGGTATCATGTTTAAGAATTCTTTATCAAGCCCTAGATCCTGAAGATGTTCTATGTTCTCTTCTAAAAAGTTTTAGTTTTATATTTGACATTTAAATCTACTATCTATGTTGAGGTTATTTTTGAATAAAGTGTGAGGTTTTGATTGGGGTTCTTTTTTTTTTTTTTTTTTTCTACATATATACAATTTCCCAGAACCATTTGTTGAAAACACTTTCTTCCATATAATTGCTTTTGCTCCTTTGCCAAAAATCCATTGGCCATATATGTGTGGGTTCTTATTTCTAGGTTCTCTATTCTCTTTCATTGATCTATTTGTTTATCCCATCATCAATAGTACACAGTCCTGAAACTGAATAGAGTGGTTCCTCCAATGTTACTCTTTTCCAAAATTATTTTAACTATTCTAGCTCCTTTGCCTTTTAGAAAATTTATATTCACAATAAATAAATATTTTAAAATGTACACATATATCAAATCATCAGTTGTACACTTTAAATATATACAATTTTATTTGTGAATTATATCTCGGTTATGCTGGGGTGGGGAGAAGGTTAAGGAAAAAAAAGACCAAAAGATTGATATGAAAAAGAGAAAAAAACTTGAACAGATAATTATTTAAAAATATAAAAATGGTCCTTTACATATTAAAACATGTTCAGATTCACTCATAATGAGAAAAATACAAATTAAACAACACTGAAATGCCACTACTTACCAATCAGTTTAGTGAAAATTAAAATATATGGCATGGCAACATATTCTGTTCCTTAGGCTATGGGGAAATAGGCACTCTAATATACTGCTAGTAGGAACTCAGACTGGCAAAAACTTTCTGGAGGAGAACCTGGCAATTTCAATGAAAGCTACATATGCAGTTTTAGCACTGCCTCCCCATGTCTAGAAATTTGCCTCTAAAAAAAACCATAAATACAAGATTATTTGTTGATACACTGTATAATTTCAAAATGTAAACAACCTAAAAGCTTATACATAGGATAATGATTGAATAAATACAATATATCCACAAATGGAGATATTCACAAAATGGAGTACTATGCAGCTGTAAAAAAGAATGAGAAAGATCTCTACAAATTGATATGAAGTGATTTATAGAATATATCTTTAAGTTTATAAAAGAAAATGTAAACTATTATACTACAGTTACATAAGAAAGAGGGTATAAAAGAAAATATACATGTGTCTGCTAATTTTAGCTGTACAGATATACATGTATCTGTGCAGAAAGAAATACAGAAAAAAAAAACTAAGTACTCTTGAGATTGGTGATTAGAAACTAGGTAGAAAGAATGAAGACACAGGAACAGGTTAAAGGCTCAAAGAAGTACAATCTGAGTACACTTTTTTTTATAGTACTGACTTAGAATCATGATAACATTTTACAAACCAGGAGGACATTTTATAAACAGGCAATATATAAGAACCTAACTATATTAAAATGAAAACTATAATCACAATGAATAGACCTAGATGGGAAAGTATTAACCTAAATAATTTTGGAAGGCATTTTTACCTCATACTGTAAGGCTAAAGACAAAAATAATTGAACACAAATATTGTTCTCCAGTTCATATTTTTGCTTTTAGAGGATTGGTTAGTTATTCTAAAAATACTTTATATGTATTTCAGGATTGAGCAAATAAATAAACATATTGTGAACAATGGGGAAAAAAGGAAAAGGGTTGGAAGTTTGAAATGGGTTGTATGGGGCAGAATATGAAATGGTGCAAAAGGCATTGGATAGCAAAGGCCTATGACCTGCTCAGGAATCCATCAATGCCTGCTCTGGAACCTTTAATTTCAATGACTCAAAAGAATAACATATAGCAGGAGGGGAAGGCTGTTCCCTGGGGACAGGAACTGAGGGAAGGTGGTTATATTTTTTTTCTTTTCTCAGGGCCTGATTCTAGGTTATAGTACTGGATGGACATCTGCAAGTTTCCTCTCCTAGGTATACCCCTTGATAAAGAGAGCAAGAGTGAAGCTAAGGAACACCAAAACTTTTGTTCTTTGAGGAAGGCTGTAAAGTAAGGACACTCCTAAAGAAAGCACAATGTGAGTAGGAAGAGACATAGTCTAAAAGTAGGTGTCACCATGTAATACTCACAGGTGGGAGCAGCTGTTCTTCTGGCGTGCAGCATAGCTTTGAGCTTTAGTCAAACGACTGTCACAGACAAAGATTTGGGTCTCAGGAAGGCAACTGGGAGACAGAGGTCTGGGATCACTAGCTGTTTCACTTGGGCCATGACAATGATAATCCCAGTTAGCTACTTTGCCTCCCCTTGCCCTTTCTTTTGTGAAATCAAGTGGTCATGGGTAAGGTTTGGAGTGATTTCTCTCCCAGAAATTCTTAAGGATGGCCCCTTCCCATATTAAGTTGCATGTCATCTTATTGTTGATAGTAAGAATGGCCCCTTCCCATATTAAGAATGGCCCCTTCCCATATTAAGTTGCATGTCATCTTATTGTTGATAGTAACTATACTTCAAGGGTTGCATTGTAACTGGGAAAATCTTTATTATGAAATACTCATTCCTAGGAACCTGATGATGTTCAGAAGACTGAAAGAACAAGCAGAAAATGCAACCTATGTCCTCCCCATACAAAAAAAAAATGACATCTTATTAATTTCAAGCAAAAGAAAAGATTGTCAAGAAGTTTCCTGTTTATACACATCAAAATGGGAAACTGGGCTTGGACATGCCTTTTGCTCAGGATGACTGGATATTCAGAGGGTGACTTGGATTCTCTCATGACCATCAGCACTTGCTCAGGGCTAAAGGGAATCCTGCCCTTACATGGCAATGTCTTTCACATCAAGTCTATATATACTTTGAACATATTTCTAGCCTATCCTTAAAATCGGTTGAGTCTTGGGCAATCAGCGGAGACGAACAGGACGAACTCTTCACCACTTCAGAATTTCAGAGAAGAACAGAATCCTCCTCAGTTCCTATGTCCTGTATGTGGACATTTACCAAGTATGTAGAAATTGTGTATTGTGTCTGACAATAAAGAATTCCAAATAATAATGTTACCAAGACAACACAGATGATAATGAATGCCCATGTTCTGGTCAACAAGTATATGAAGGCGCTAAACGTGAAAGCAGTATTTACTAGGTTAGAGATATGGACAGAGAAAAACCTAGTGAAAATCTCCCTGAATCTACAGGAAATAGTTCATAATTTTGACTGCTGGAGAGACGGGCATCTTTTGAGAAGGGTGAAACCTGATGTTGCTCATATGATTATTAGCCAAAGTCTTGGGAAGTACCAGGGCCATGCGTTTCTCAGTGGTACCTACACTGCTAAGAATGTAACCAGTGTTAAATCTTTCTCTCATGAAGATATACGACATTATGCAGATCTCACGGCTACACCTTGAGAATGAAGCATGACCATGTGGCCTACAAATGCCATGTCCAGAACCTTTGTACTATGCATTAACTTATGACTATAGATATCGGCTTCAGCAACTGCAGCTTCCAGTATTTCCATTAGCTGTTACTACGCACAGCAAGGACTGCTTGTTTCATAAACTTAGCTCCAGAGCTACTTTGGAAAGTCATATAGTGGGAATAAGGGAGTGGATAAAGGAAAAGAATGTTACTGTGGCAGTGTCCTTGACTGTCAAAAGGATCACTGTCCGCCCTCATGCTGGCTGAAGAAGGGTTCAAATTGTGCATTTGGATCCTGCTCCAAAAACTGCAGATTTAATTTCTAAAGGCAATCACATCCTGTTACCTCATTGTGGATCAGTAAGACCTCCAAGAATCCTGTAATAGTATGTCCAAGTGGTGCAGACAAATCCCTACAAGCAAGATGGAAGGTACCCCTTGCAAAAAACAACGTTATTGTTACCAGGGCCAGTGGCAACGCCTGGAGAATCAGCATGCTAAAATCCTTGGGAAAGGTGCAAGAGTTGCCTGGGACAGTTGCTATCATTACATGGATACCAAGAGGGATGGGTCTGGAAACTGTGGCAGTGAATCTAAAGGGATTTTTTAGGCGTTCAGCAAGTGCAAGGCTAGAGATGTAATATGTGGGAGGCTGCTATGTGAAAGCATCCAAAAGCTTCCACACATTGAAAACCATCAAACACCCAGTTCCTTATGCAGGACACATGGTGTTGAGGTAGAGTTTTATTAAGCCATAGACAGAGCTGATGAGAGGAGCTGAAGG
This sequence comes from Pteropus vampyrus, assembly GCF_000151845.1. Classification (NCBI taxonomy): domain Eukaryota; kingdom Metazoa; phylum Chordata; class Mammalia; order Chiroptera; family Pteropodidae; genus Pteropus; species Pteropus vampyrus. Next base: position 2,976,028 of record NW_011888804.1, read on the forward strand.
ATGGTATCCCACATGGTCCTCAGAAAATCTGTGTTAATTGGACCTACTATACCTTGCTTTGACTGCAACCTGAACTAGTGTCATGGGAGGGATATTTTGAATAATTTTAAGAACTGCCATTATATCTATGTCTATGCCTCTCCTACATGTGAATTCCAGGGTTATGAGGTAATGTTTAAATAGTGCCCGGTTCCATGTGAACTCTGACTCTAACTATGATAAAATACTGATAATCCAGTTAGCATTAATACGTTTGCTAGGTGGAGGGTCAGGGGAGGGAGGGAGCAATTAGGGGGATCATTTTATCAACTATATAGATGTCTAACCAATGTACTGTATATGTGAAACTAATTAAAATAAATTTTAAAAAATACTGATAATCCTAATCTGGGTCTTGCTTATTAGCCTTCTATTATTCCTCATTCCCACTATATTTTTGTTTGGCTACATCCATAAAAGATCTAAGATCAGTGTCAATGCAAAAAAATACATCAGAAAAGCAAGATAAATATTTGGTAATTATCTTATTTCTGGTAATAAAACCAAATATGAAGTAATACTGAAAGGACGTTTTAAGAACTGTACTCAGTTCTGGTGTCCCTCAAGGCATATAGAAATGGGAATTCTTTCTTGCTTCTATCCGACTTTTTTATGGCAAATGTTTGCTACTTTTCAAGTTAAAAGAAGTCAAAGCAGCTCCCTAGGTGAGGCAATCTTTCTTGTTCTTTGTTGCCCAGAGATCAGATCTCCAGAGTTATGGAGCAATGAGAGGCCTCAAGATGTAATCTTGACAGAACAAGGCCAAGGCACCCTTGAGAGTAAGGCTCATGGCCTAAATCTAAAGAACTATTATTGAGCTCCCTAAAACTCCTATGGAAAGCTCCTTTGGAAAGCTCTCTGGAACTTACTTTTCAGATGATACTAATTCCCCATTATAACTTACTCTGTCAATTCTCTGAAGGAAAGATTACTTAAGGATTTTGCCCTGGACAAACCAAGGGAATTTATCAGGCCAGAAGCATTGATTATTAGTTCCAGACTATCACTCTAGTCACTCTGTCTGATGTCCTGGCCTCGGATTGGACTTGTTTATAACTTAACTGGAGAAATTAAACATCACTTGTTATATGATTGAAGAGGAAGAAACACTAGACATTCCTACTCATAACTGAGGCTCTGTAGTCTAGGAATCTTTTCTTTTCCAAAAGGTTCAAATTATACTTATTAGTCATTCATTCATTTGTTCATTCATTTATTCTATAAACATACTTAGCACTTACTGTTAGGTTGAACCATGTAAAATTGATGATATTAGATATTTTCACCTACAAAAATGGAAAGTTCATATGATTCAACCTAATTCAATGTCCAGGCACTATGAAACCTACCTTGGATTTCTGCTTATAAATGACAGTTTAGAGTTTTCAATTCTTAGAGTTTCTTTTAGTAGTGGTTTCTCTTAAATCTTATGATCCCTTGTAACTTCAAGAGACTGGCCTTAATTTTGGAGTAGGATGGTCCCTACTGCCAAGACCTAGAACAATACTGAGCATATAGGAGACTAAACTGTGGTGAATCTAAGGAGCCCGCTGTCACTTTTTTCATAGTTGTTGTCCTTGCTTCTTCTGAGTTTCCAAACCTCTTCAAAGCATAGAAACCCAGAACTTCCTTTGTCCACCCTCAGAGACAGTAATAGCAATGACAAGATCTAAGCAAATTGGTATGCCACCCTGCTCCCCACAACCATGGAGTAGAGACTCTGGAAGTGGCACACATAAATAATAACTGGAAATTATTTTTTTCTTGAAAAGGCTTAGACAAATCTAATATTCGTCCAGGTAATATGAATCTGTCTCTTAGATGGAAAGTGGCTTCAACTCCCTGAACAAAGACTTTATGAATCACTAGTGAATGAGATTAATGAAGAGATCCTGCCCAATTTACCTAGAACAGATACTAACCATGGCACTATATGCCCTTTTTCTTCCACAGTTTAAGGGCATGGTTAGAAAAGACTTTAAGATGTTGTTCCCCAACACTTTCCCTAATCCCGTAGTGTGAAATAACTCCAGTTCCTGAATATTCCAGTATTATAGTTTCAAAGAATGGTGGAGGTACTGGTAGCAAAAGTAAGAGTAGACTCCAATGGATCTAGGCCCCTGCTATAGAATCTCTTCTGTGAGCATAACAATGGTGTCTGGGTGTCTGCATCACGCCGGGCCTCTTGCTTTAGTTGAAAAAACTTGTACTGTGTCCAGCCATATACTCCACAGTTGAGCAGACCTTGAGATGATGCTGTTAGAGCCTGGAGGGGATGAACGAGTAATGGAGCCCATCCTTCAGGTTTTCAGAGATCTAGGGAACAGTCCCCATTTCCCTTATTTATAAAGTATTATTATATTTCCTCTGTCTCATACATCAAGATCTGGCATCGGTTTTTAATTATTTTTCTAGCTCTTTCTGAACTCACTCTTCATACTGTACCTGCTCATTGATGACAGAGTTGGCTTTACTTCTTACTATATACATGAGGACAGTGAAGTGGTTTCATTGTCCTTTTTTATTGCCCCATTTCCCAGGTTAGGTATGAGAACACTGCCCTATCAGCATAGTGAGATAGCCCAAAAAGCCTTTTTAACTCTACAAAGGAGGAAAAGGGAGAGTTGTTCCATTTCATGCCTCCCTATTCACCTAGAATATCTCATTTATCCCAGTAAATTTACTCTAGATGGAAGAGAATCGTGTCACTGTCAGCATTTCATAAGAATGTTATCTAGTAGATGTTTTTTTTTTACTCATCCCTTAAAAACACATCAATAAAATGAAGTTGACCAGACATACATGTGCTCTAAAATGCATGGCAGCACTTTTACAAGAGTACCTACCTCATCTCTGAGGAAAATTTCACATTCTTCATAACTAAATATAAATAACACATTTTCTCTTTTACAATGTAGAAATAAATCCCCTGAGGGGAAAACTGTGCTTACTGAGTAATAGCAATATAAGAGAATAAGATAAGAGAGTGTGAGAGCAGAGATGCTGGATGTTGAAGGTATTACCTGGAGAACATAGAAGGCCATGTGAAGCTTAGTGTCCTGTGGTTTGATCAGCTTTATGATCATCAGAATGACAGCTGTGAAAACACAAAGTATAAATCTTGTTGCAAACCTTAACTGCCTGAGCATAAAATTCTTCAGTATACATGCCTAAGCACTGTGAGAATGGAAGCTACAGGCATAATGAAGACTAGCAGTGAGATTAACCAGTTATATAACACACTGGGCCTTCAACTTTTACTCCTCATTGATTAAACTCTGCAGATTATCAGTGTAACAATAATGACAAGATCTACCACAGTAATAAATTATACTTTTTAGCATTTTAGAGTTCACCAAGCTTTCATAAACATTATCCAATCTAATCCTCACTACAACTTTATATAGTAGAAGAGCAGGTGTTAATATCTCTGAGTTGTGTCAGGACATTTTCTCTCATATCAGGTCGAATCTCATATCTAATTATCTTAATTTCTCAAACATAAGAAAAAAAGAACTTAAGGATGTTGGGCAAAATTGGAAATATGGGTGGAACCAACATAAATTTTACAAGCTGGACAGAAATTTGTAGTCATCCTTCTTGAGACCACATTGCTCAGCTTTTTCCATTAAGATACCCACCTGGGCCCCAGCAGCAAAAGAAAGCCGCTGGGTAGAAGCGCACTCGCTGCTCCACGATATGAATCACTGCCCACTGTTCATTCCCTAGAAAGCCAGTTGATTTTACAAACTTCTTATACAGTGTCTGGGCTTGGATGAGTAAGACCTAGACATGGGTACAGCAGTGAGTAGCTTGCCCAAGGCTTAGTAAAATTTCCCAGGTCCACCCTCGTATCATTTTAGAGAGATCATCCTCTTAGGATCTGACAAGTGCTTCTCCATCCCATCTTTCCCAGCCCTCTCTACCCCCACTTCTTTCCATAAAGATAAGTAAGGTGGCACCATACTACAATAGTAAGGAGGCTGAGTAGAAAGCTGGCCAGGAAAATGATGAGCCCATAAAAATAAAGTGTGCTACAGACTGATGTGTTGGCAGAAGGCAGGAGTTTAGCCATGGCTGATGGTGGTGAGTGCATCAGGATACACCTAGGAAGAAAATCAACGGACACGATACTGCTACAAATATAAAACTAGAGAGATACCTATCAGTGCAACAAAAATTAATGATAAGTAAATTTTACTTATCATTTTGCTAACCTTTACCCCACAACACCTTGTTCCTTCTCACAGATACATAATTTTCTAGACACTTTGAGTTACATTTCTAATTATGTATTTTCAGCCTTGACGCCACAGTTCCACAGCCCATTTCGCATACAAGCACCTTGGCCAGAATGTATGTAGAAAGTCTTCTTCCACATCTATTTATAGAAAAGAATAGGTGTAGTCTACTATGAAAATAATAGATTTGGCCCTTGCTTACCTGTGGCTCTGGCTGAAGTTGCGGAAACATTCACTGGCATTGCCCAGACAGAATACAGGTATCATCAACAGCAAAGGTATCAGGCTGGGGGAAAAAGAGTTATCACCCTAATAGTCAGACTTTTTCATGCCCTTTTCCATTTGCAAAATAATCTCCTGTTCTTCTCTCATCTCTATCACTCCACCACTCCCCACTAATACACACTTAATATCTCCAAGAAAAATACCTTAAAAACCTTAAGTATAGCTTCTTTTCCAGTTCTTGGGGAAGTGGAGTGAGAAATGGATTTTATACCTGGTAATAAACCCTAACAGTTTCATAGAGAGTCTCTGGGAGTTGTGTAGTCGGAAAACAATCCGAGTGAAGTGAGTCAAAGTGGAAGAAAAAATCTAACAATGAGCTCTGTGCTCAGTTTGTTTCACTTTCCATGGTGACCAGGAATAATGTCATTCTCATCAGCCCCTTTCTGGGAACTTTTCCAAAGCATACCTTTAAATAACCAATTATTTATCCAGAGGAAAAGATCCAGGAGTAAGAGTTATAAAATCTAAAGCCAACTCTGATGTAACCACTTAGGTGAGACCCAGAGCTTTTATGGACGTAATTAATTTTAAGAGTTTCACCCAATGTTAAAAAGATGGATGAGACCTTGAAAGCCACTTATTACAACTCCTTATGATATAAGAAAAAGGAATTAGAAGTCCGAAGATTTAAATGGAAATATCTGTTGGAGGTCATATAGAGTTGATAGCAGAACTGAAGCTAAAACCCAAATCTGTAACTTCGAACTTCTTGCTTATTCTGAGAAAATGAAACCAGTGATCATATATTTGTTGCTTCCTACTCAGTAAGGCCTCTGTGAGGACCTACGCATGACAGACTCAATGGAAATAAAGGGCGTTGTTATCCTATTTGTTCCCACCTAGACCCCAGAATAATGACAGTCTACACCTTGCTAGGAAAAAAAGCAAAAATCTTACCTTGACAAAATGATGGCTATTTGACCAACTCGACAAATATTATATATAACCTATGAAAAGAATAAATGTGAGTAATGTCTTAGAATACTGCCAATCATATTATAATAAATACCAGGTCATCATTTACCACTTGACAGAACAAAAATTCCCAAGATCCAGCTTGCTTTAGTTAAGCAATACTTGCTATAAAATTCATCAAAATAAACTGTTCATTAGCATTGGAGATAAGAAAATTTTATCCGTATTACTGTATTCTAAAAAGTAACAACAACAGTCACAAACAGAACCTGCAGGAAGCATCTTAATATGAGATTTGGATACCAGAACGAATTCCCTTAAGAAAGGCAAACATGAAATCACACAATGATCCATATTTTAATTACAGTTCAATCTCTTCTCTTTTACATACAGGGAAGTGTGGGCTTTTCAGACCTTATGGGTAGAGTGAAAGTTTATGTATGGGATGACCAGTAGAAAGCATAATAGGCCAAGATTAGTCTAATAAGAGCAGGGTCAAATAAATCCTTTGGCTTATAAGCCCTTCAAGACCTGTTAGATTCTAGAAGAAAGAATATTTCAAAAATCTCCAGTTGTGTTAGATACTGTAAAACAACTAACAGAAGAATGGTTCCTACTCACTAGGAATCTATAACGAAAGATTTGAACAGAACACCTTAAAGGGATAATAACAGAAAACTTTTTTTTTTTCTCTTTTAAGGTAGAGGTCATACATATGAAATGGCACTGTTAGGGATCAATAAACATTAAGTGAGCAATTAATCAATAATCAGAGCTAGGTAATTGATTTGCCTTAAGAAATTTGAATCAGAAATAGCAAATGATTTCAAGTAGGATAGCCAGTGCTGACTTTAGGTAAAATGGGAAATAAGTAAAATTAGTCTCCGGTGGCCTCTCCCACCCACGTCCTTTCTTCTCTTTTTATTCTATCCTCTATCCATCAGGTGGCTATCCTATGTTTAATTCTTGTTCTTATCTCACTGTCAATGAATCTCTGATAAAAAGTTTATTGAGAAATGTTTAGGGCAGAAGTCTTGCTTGGGTATTTTTTAAAAGAGAACTCAAAATGAAAAAAAAAACTTCAAAGTACCTGGTACAAAGCTATAATGACAAAATAATAAGCGGTGGTGTTAAACTTTTTGGCTAGAGTTTCATCTTCTTGGAACAAGTCTCGTAGCATGTGTTATATAGAGTACATACAGTAGGTGGATTTGTATGCAAAGAAAGCAGTAGAATACCATATATGACAGTTAATCTTATATTTCTCCTTCCCTTTTCTTCAAAGATTAATTTGATCTCCTGCCAGAAGCCCAGGCCTCAGAAAAATATTCCAAAATGTTGTCCCCAGCCTTGGCCACTAGTTCCATCATGGCAACTTCTTTACGGAATGACTCTGTGGCCAAATAACCTCTCTCAAATTCCAGTTAGTCTCTTAACTTATGAATGAATGAATGAATGAACGGATGAAAAAAACTTGAAATACTACCCTTATAAAGTTGTGGAACTTTTTAAACATTCATCTGTCTGAAAAGAGGAAAATAAACTAATTGTTTCTTTGTAATATCTTCCAGCTCTAGGATTCTAGGATTATGTAGACAAATAAGTAAAGGTATATATAGCCATGGGGCATTTCTAAATTGTAGGAAGCTGAGAAACTATATGAGTTTAAAATACAGAAGACTAATTATAAGTGTTGACTCCTCAGAGGTAAACAAGAGAAAACGGCATCAGAATATAGTCCTGTGCTGTTCAGTACAATGTAGTTAAATTAAAACAAAGATTAAAGAAAACAAAAAATTCAGTTTCTCAACCACACCAACCACATTTAAAGTGCTGAATAGCTGCATGTGGTCAGTGGCTACTGGATTGGATAGTATATGATATTCTGATCACTGCAAAAAATTCTATTGAACAATGCTTGTATTGTACAGACTGCAATATCTTGTCCAGGATGCTGCATAAGGGGTCTCTTCACGTTATTGTTTCAACGATTTCCCCACTGCCCTTCCTCCTTACAGCAAAAGAAAAAAAAGTTTTAAAAGAATTCTATGCCTCTGTCCCTCTCCAACAGTATGTATCTAGAACAAGGCTAGAAAAAAGCAATTATTCTCTTAAGAAGAAAAGATATCTTCTTAAGAAGTTGGTCAGATTAGGACTTAAGAGTATCATAGCATTTTAGAGCTGGAAGGGACATTAAAGATCACAAAGACCAGCACATCATTTTATGATGAAAACTTGAAGCCCAAGAAAGGGGCATATGTAGGCATATGCAGGAGATCAATGACAGAACTGGGTCTAGAAGAAAGATCTGATTCACTTTCAAATACTCTTTTCACAATGATTAGTACTATTTATTCATTCATGAAATATTTACTAAGTTTCATCATGTCCATGACAATATACCACTTTCATTTGTTCTAGAACTGATCTGTAGGTTCTAGAGAAAGGTATTTTGGGAGGCTTTCCAGATTCATTTATTCTATGGTGCTCTTTAAAAATTCCCCTTCAGGACGTGGTTCCATAGGTAGCTGTTAGCACGTCGGCTTTACACGCAGAAGGTCCTGGGTTTGTGCTCCAGTGGAGCCATGGTCCATGGTCCATGGTCTACGGCCATGCCACCCTGAACAAGCCCGGTGTCTGATCTCAGAAGCTAAGCAGGGTTGGGCCTGGTTAGTATTTGGATGGGAGACCACCTAGTAAGACCAAGTGCTGTAGGCATAAATAATAATATTAAATGAATAAATAAAAATAAAAATTTCTCTTCAGAAAACCACAGGAGAAGGGATACTGCAGAAATAAGATGAATAGAATATTTAGTAAAATATGCATAATAAGATTAAAATATATAAAAATATTTAAATACGTGAAAATTGCTAAAATCATAAAAATTGTCTTCTGCCAAGATCACTTAGTGATATGCTGAATCAGAAATAAGAAATAAAATGTAGTATACAATCGAATACTATTCAGCAATAAAAAGGATTACTTGTATATGCTACAATGGGTGAACTTCAAAAGCATTATGCTAAGTGAAATGAACCAGACTCAAGAGATTACATATATGATTCCATCAGTATGAAATATCCAATAAAGGTAAATCAATAGAGACAGAAAGTAGATTAGCAGTTGCCTAGTGCAGAAGGTAGGAAGGGAATTAATGGTAACGGGCATGAAAGATTTTATTAAGGTGACGAAAATATTTGAAATTATTTTATAATGATGATTGTATAACCTGGTAAGTTTACTTTAAAAACCATTGAATTGTACATTTAAAACAGGTGAATTATGTGATGTGTAAAATATGCATACACAAAAAAGGAATCTAGATGTACTGACTTAATGTTCTCCTCTCTTTTATAACTCATGCCAGACAGTGCCCCAAACTCTTTGTGAACCAAAGAAGGAAAGACAACTACTCCCTGGGTTAATCTTGTTTTCTGATTAGCACAAATTAATCCCTCTGCTCTTCTGCAAACCAGTATGTTACCCACAAATACTGTAGAAATAACAGGGGAGCAGAACAAACACTCCCTTACCAATACCTGTAGTTCAAATCTCATGTTAGCAAACGGAGCACTTTCCCGGATCTTTCGCCAAGATCTTTTTCTTTAGCAACAATAATGGACTGGCATGGAGCCAAGAAGGATTATTTCTCTTACTGAATTGAACCAGGCAGGAATGGCAGTACTATAATGTTTCCTATAATCAAATCCCTTTTTTTTTTTTTTTTGGTGGCATAAGATAAAAAGGAAATTATATCAACAGAATGGAAACTCAGTGAGAATATGGTTTTTCTTTTATTAACTACCATGAATTCACATAGCCAGTACTGAGTGCTTATACTGTTTATTAAGGTTATATGGGTTTGTTTCAGCATACTATTCTTAACTATTAGGTCTGAATAAAACTTACCAGGGGAAATGTGCTCTGTCCACTCTGGTTGTGTTTCATCCTCAGCTCTTTGTACAGACACCAGATGTAATTCACGGTGTAGAGAAATGAAGAAATGTAGAATATCTAGGCGAAAATCAAAACAACCTATCATAACTGTCCCACTTTGACTTCCTTCAATTTATTCCATTATTTTCTACTATAAGAATCCTACCTACTGGTCTATCAGTAACTTACTACCCAGTATACATATCATGTAGAATGCGGGAATTCTACCCAGGTCTACGTAAAATATGTCCCAGCTTCCTTATTTTACCCTTTTGAATGTTCAGAGGAACCACACACAGCATTACCCAACTCCTCTCACCTAACAGTTCTACTTTTAAGAAAATATTTTTCTATTTTATTTTTTAATTTAAAAGGCCATAAGGACTTCCATTTCTAATAATGATAGCCTAGGCTATATGAACCAAAATTTCCATTCGAAAGAACTAAACATGCTAGATGTTATTGGTGTTTTCTATTTATCACTGGTCTTCAGTAATTTTAATGAGGTGCCTTGGTGTGTTTTCTGCATATTTCTTTCTTTCTTTTATTTTTTTTCTGAGATATAATAAAATGTAATTGTTTCTATTTTTAATTTTTAAATTAATTTTTATTTATCAATTACAGTTGATATTCAATGTTGCATTAATTTCAGGTGTACGGTACAGTGGTTATGTGCATGTTTCTTATGCTTGGTCTTGTTAAGCTTCTTGTATATGGTGGTTTATATTTTCATCGAATTTGGGAAAATTTTGGTTATTATTTCTTCAAACATGGTTTCTGTTTCTGTTTTGACCTCCTATGCTTTTTAAATCCTTAAAAGCATCAAAGAACCAACAAGATAGCAAGGAACCAGCTGGACAAAATCCGAGGGAAGGAATTTCTGTTTCTCATCTTTGATGAAATAACAGGAACAGAACTTACTGTTCAGCCTTAAAAACTAAAAATTGGACAAAATATACGAAAATACCCAGTTCTCAAACAGTGGATAACAATCAGTGTAGAACAGTAATCCCTGAAAAAAGAAAAACAAGCAAGTTGAGCTTATCAAGTGCCCCAGCTCACTGGCTGAAAAAGTGAGTGCAGTGAAGGGAAATCCAAACAGAGACGAGCTGCCTTCGTGAGCTGAGAAGACAGAGTTCAGGGTCTGGAGAGGCCAAGGCAGCTAAAATCTGTGAAGCAGATTATCAGAGAAGAGGGAGTCACACAGAGGTATAGTGCTCTGTAAATTTGTAAAGGTGCTCTCAAGTTTTTGATTAAGTACTGATCTATGAGTGTGGAAAAGAAAACCAAGAAGACAAGAAAAAGAACCATCAGAAAAAAGAAGGTGGAACAATCTCCAATAGAATCCCTAAAGTAATAGTTTGTGTTCCCATTAGTCAGAGTGGGAGCACTTTCTAATACATACATAGGAATGACAGTACTATAGAATCATAATAAGAATACTGCCTTACTAATGAGACCAAATTAGCTATATATGAAAGACTGCCCTAACCAAAGCTTAAAATCAAGCCTTTGAAAACTAAGCAAGCCTTGAAAGAATCAAATACACTGAGGTAACTATATCAAATCAAAACCCTCAAATTAAAAAAAAATATATATATAAAGAAATCTAATACCTAATAACATAAAATCTACAATATCAGGCATCTAATAAAATGTTATACAAAGAAGCAGGGAAATATGAACCATAACCAAGAGAAAAATTAATCAAAAAAATCTCAGAAATGACAGATTATAAAAATTAACAGACAAAGATATTAAAGGAACTATTACAAAAATACTCCATATGTCCAAGAAGGTAGAGGAAAGCATGAGCATGACAAGTAGAGAAATGGAAGATATAAAGAAAGACCCAAAATGAAATTCTACAAATTTAAAATAAAAAATATGGAAACTGCAAAAGAAAAATATAATATGTAAAAATATATAATATATTAAAAAATTAGAAACTTCAAAAGATTAGTAAACTTGAAGACACAAAAATAGAAACAATCTAAAATGAAACATCTAGAGAAAAAAGGACTTTTAAAATATGAACAAACCCTAAGTGAGCTGTGGGACAATATCAAGCAGGCTAATTAATACATGTGGAAGGAGGGGAAAGGAGAAACAGAAAATATATTCGAAGAAATAATCGCCAAAAAATTTTCACATTTGATGAAAATATAAACCATCATATACAAAAAGCTTAACAAAACCAAATATGAGAAACATGCAAAAAAAAAAAAAACCACACCAAGGAACATCATAATCAAATTACTGAATACCAGTGATAAACAGAAAATACCAATACCATTCAGCGTAAAGACACATTACATACACAGAAACAAAAATATGAATGACAGCAGACTTCTTATCAGAAAAAAATACAATCTGGAAAACATAAGAGCAACATCTTTAAAACACTGAAGGAGAAAAAATAAATCTGTCAACTTAGAATTCTATACATAACAAAAATGCCTTTTCAAAAAAAGGACAAGAAGAGGATTTTTCCAGACAAACAAAAGCAGAGAGAATACACTGAAGCAGACCATTATTATAAGAAATGTTAAGCCCTTCAGGCAAAAATCGTGATAACAGACAGAAATTTGGATCTGCACAAAGAAATTACGAGTACCAAAAATGGGAACAGTTTGGTGCTTCCTTAAATAGTAAAACATAGAATTACCATGTAATCTAGCAATTCCAATCCTAGGTATATACCCAAAAGAATTGAAAATAAGTACTCAAATAATTATATATACATGCGTGTTCATATGCATGTGTTCATAGCATTGTGCGCAATAACCAAAAGGTAGAAACAGCCCAAATATCCATAAACAGATGAATGGATAAACAAATCGTGATGTACATATATACATGGAATATTATTCAGTCATAAAAAGGAATGAAGTACTGATACATGCTACAATGCGGATGAGCCTTCAAAACATTATGCTACATGAACAAAGCCAGACACAAAAGGTCATATTTTAAATTATTCTGTTAATGTAAAATATCCAAAACAGACATAGCCTTAGATAAACACTGACTTCAGATTGGCTGTTTCCAGGTGTTGGGGGTAGGGAATATGGGGATAAACTGCTTAATGAGTAAAGGTTTTACTTTTGAATGACAAAAATGTTTTGGAACTAGATGCAGACGGTGGTTGCATAACACTGAATGCACTAAATGCCACTGTTCATCTTAAATGGTTAATTTTGTGTTATGTGAATTACACCTCAATAAATTATTTTTAAAACCTTTTAAAGGACATCAAAAGATATCATCAAGAAAGTGATAAGACAACTTAAAGGACTGGAGAAAATATCTGTAAATCATATATCTGATATGGGTCTATTATTCAGAATATGTGCATATAAATTTACAACTCAGCAACCAAATGACAAACAACCCAATTGGAGCTTTCATCACAAATATCCGAGAGAAAAGGAATGGAAACAAGTCATGTCTAAAATGCCACAAACCCGCACTGTTCTTACTAAGATTTAGTAGATTTTTTTGAATAAATATTTCTCCATTTGTTATATGTCTTTAGGACAAATTCCAGGGACTTTAAATGGGTGGGGTTTTAAAAAATAATGTTTACAGTTAAATAGTAGTTGTTTCACTGAGATGATCTGCCAAGCTCTTGACCTTTCCAGAAGTCCTGCCTCTGACACACATTTTTTTAAAATCTCTTTTCATTGCCAGGTTCTCCTTCTATCTTTTGAGGGTTTTTCTTTTCATTTATTTATTGAAAATCAACATTTTTTTCCCCTATAACTTCCCACAGTGTGGATTTTTCTGCTTGCAGCTCAATAGTATAGTTTATCATATTTTTCTGTACCTGTAGTTCCTGTATATCGGTGGTTAAATATATACCACCACCTCAATAGGTCAAATTCAGGTTTAATTTTTTTTTTTTTTTTGACTACAATACTTCATAAATTGTGAAGTGTTCTTCCATCAGGGGGCATATAACATCAAACAGTCTTTCCTTTTGTAATATAAACAGCTGTCAGTGTTCGATACTTATATCTGTTGATCATTTGAGATCATTATTTTTAAAGGGTGGATATTATTCCACTATTCACATGTACCATTATTTACTTAATCATTCCCTAACTGATAGATATTTGGGTTCCAACTTATCACTATTACAAAAAATAATGTATGACTATGCTTGCAAATCTTTGCTCAGTTGTGCAAATATTTCCATAGGATAGATTCTCAGGAGTGAAATTACTATGATATGAAAAATAACTACTTTGAGAGACATCACCAAATTGCCTATCAAAAATTTTTACCAATCTATATTACCATCAAATATGCCTGTTTTTCTCACATTCTCACCTGCTAGCATTATCTGCCTTTAAAATTTTTACCATCTCATTATACTTTAATTTATACTTTAATTATTAGTAGGATTAAGCATATTTTCACTTAGCCTTTGTATTTCCTCCTAGAACTGTCCATTTACATACATTGTGGGTCAAATTACTTCACCTCTTGCAAAGCCCACCAAGCTGAACCAAACAGTCAAACTCACATGACTACCATAAGCCACATTTTGCACTCAGAAAGATAGAGGCCAAGAGATACAGTGTTCCAGCAGAGCAGCAGTAGGCATTTCTCTTCATTGAAAGTCTGCAGCACTTCAGGAGCTAGTCACTGATACCCCAAGTAACAGCTTAAGTATGAGGGGATACATCACATTGTCATTATCAAGGTATAATGGCCACGTTGGCTTATGTCCCAAATAGGAAACAATAGCTCTGAATTCAGATTCCAGGGTCCCTTTAAGGAACACGCCTAATTCTAAGATTCACTGTATTCAGAGAAGCCTAAAGATGGTATCTTTTCCTAACCGTTATTTACACTTTATTTACAATCTTCTAGTCTAGGTGCATTTTATCTATCAGAGGTCATTTTTACCATAAGCAATGTGGCCTGGTAACACAACTGGTGTTCCATCTTACCATGTTTCTAGGAGAATAGAGGAGACAGTTAATCCAGGGTCAAATTTTTCCAGAGACAGAGAAAGGAGTTCTTCTTAACACTTTACCCACAACTCTCTAAGTTTTCTCATCTATAAAACGAGAATGAAAGTATCCACTTTCATAGGTTTTCTGTAAAAATTACATGAAATATATATAAAGTACTTTTGTAGTACATGGCATATAGTTTAAGCATTCAAAAATAGTGTGTCATTATTTACAGGGATGCTGCAAAATCCTGTAGGGACATTTTAAAAAACTAACAGGGAAGCTGTTTTTAAAAACAACAGAGAAGACAATGGATGTCAGTGAGTCACAAAAATATAGAGTGTAGTTTCGGTGTTAGAAAGTAGATTAGTGGGAAGAATTTGGGTGAACTATACAAGAGTTCATGTAAAAACATCCTGAACAGGCTCACTCAGTAAAATGCCATGTCTCCATTCTTCAGTGGGTAACCATAACATCATGTATTATCTAGATCTGTATTGCCCAGTACAGTAGTTACTAGACACATGTAGCTACTCAAATTTAAACTAATAAAAATGAAAGATAATCTAAAATACAGTTCCTCAGTTAAACTAGCCATACTTTAAGTACGCAACAGCTAATACTAAATACAGGACAGCGCAGATAGAGGATATTTCCATCACCACTGATCTTGAGACCTGGCTTTACCTCCTTCCTTACACTGCCTGATTTTAGACCACTTTACTGCTCCAGTTGCTCAGGAAAAGAAAAGAACCTCAGATAAATACATTCTAAGAGACACAATAAGGAGAGACAGAAACTTTTGGGTAGGTGAAATTTTGATTTGATTACCCATTCTGTGATAATTTTCTGAATCTCTCCAGTTAGAACCAATCACTTTTGTAGTCCTAGCCAATTTATACTTTTATTAAATAACTGAACTTGCTTTGTACTATAATGATTTATATAAAGTACATATGTCTAGCCTCCCACTAGACTTTAAATTCCTTGATGTGAGGAATCATATTTATACCTTCATTTATACTATCATACACATAACCAACCTCACCTTCTAGCAGCTTAACACAGAGCTTTATATATAGCAAGCACTCAACAACTTGAGGTGAATTATCCCTAGAATTGTAAACTCTATGAGGGTAGGAAATTTATCTGTCTTGTTTACTGATGTGTGCTCCAGAGTACAGTATAATGAGCGGAACGTTATAAACACGCAATAGATACTTATCTCATAACTGAGGCCACAGGCAGATGCAAGTTTAGTTTTTTGAGAAAATTTGTACAGAAAGATCTTCCAAACTTTTCTATTGTTACTAAGGTGAACATGTAAGAGACGTGATGGCTTACAGTAGGAAGTAATGTCCACTAAATTACATGTGTTTCCCACATTGGCAGTAAAATATGAAATGTGATCTGATTCCCTTGTCTTCTCCTCTCCTCCTGCCACTTAGAGAGACCGGCCATTCTCTGATGAGGAAACAGAAGTCTTAAGAATAGGTAATTTCATTTAAGACCAGAAGAGGGAAGCAGGGTGTTATTATATTTGATAGATTTTTCCACCCTAAGAACACCAGACAAATAAAGATACTAAATCTGGGCTTTCTTGCAGTTTTCAGATTTAAGATTTTCTGAAAGCCTGAGAGATATTGTGGTTAATGTTAACATTCTTCAGTATCAAACAGAAGCAACTAATTATAAATTTATCATCTTAACTACTTTGTATTCTTTTGAGAAATTTAAGACTCAACTCTACCATCTTTATTCTCTTAAAATCCCAGTGAGGCAAATAGTTATTGAATGATCCCATGTATGAAGAAGAATCTATAATAGGAAAGACAAACAAGAACCTTCTACTCAATCTTGTATTTGTATGCTTTATGACTTAAAAGTACCTTTATATATAGGCTGACATTATATTCTATTTTTATGATAAGAAAAACAAGACTGTAAGTGAATTTATTGTTAAAGTGACTAATTTAAGGTCTGTTAAATGCAGAAACTATTTTGTTTCTATTATTAAATTAATGAAAAACTAATGTAAGAAGTTATTTGCCTCAAATCTCCCCTACACCAGCCTAAAGCAAATCAAACAAGGTAACTCCAGAGTCATAGTTTTCAAAACAGACCGTTTTTGTTCGTTTGTTTTAATTGAATCCTGAGACTAAATGAGACCTCAATAACTTATTTAGTTCACTCTTTTACAAGATGAACATACCTAAAACTATCTCAAAAATGTAGTGTTCTACTTCTTTGTAAAATTGTCTTGAAAGGATGGCAGCTAAAGCTTACAGAAAATGGAGATAGAGTACAATCAAGTATAAAAATACTCCGATGAGATTTTTTTGAACAGCTTCCTTCTTGCCTCTATGTAGACAGAAACTATTTTCTGAGCAACAGAAAATGATATGAGAGAATTTCACTCTAAAGTCAACTCTCGATCTTCCAAAACACTTAGGATGCCATGTAGAGCTACTTTTATCACATGGACCTAGGGTACAAGGGATTTTTTTGTTGTTGCTGTTAAGAGTATTTACTCCTAATGAAGGGGACTGGTCATGATACAAATCTGTTCTGTCACAGATAAGACATAGTGCCACGCCATGAATCAGATGTTGGTTAGCATACCATGACTAAAAGAGGTAAAAGCTAGCCCAAGAGGCTAGGATCAGAAATCTGCCCATATAGAAGGGCATAGGGCCTCTAAGCATGGGATTAAATCCAGGGAAGTCAGCTATCAATTAGCAAAAGTTTCTTTGAACTCCTTTTACATTTAAACCATAAGAAGACCCTAAAAATCACGATAATAATGTTTTATAAACCTCCAGCCACTGGAAAATTTAGGCCTTTAAGGTAGGCAGGCTAAGTCTAAGATGTCAGAAAGGCAGTGAGAATACATTAACAAGCAAAGATAGTAAAATCCAATCTTTGATGAGAGAATACTTTTCATAGGCCCTGCTTTCTATTGTCAGGCAGATTCAGAAAGTAATGGACCAGTAAGTATGTGGAGGAAATGAAAGGTATGCAGGCGAATTCTGTTCTTAAGGAGGTAGGCAGAACCTATCTTCTAAAAATAATAAAAATAACGACAATAGTTTACACTATGGGCAAGCACTTTGCATTTGTTGTCTAATTTAACCCTAAAAATTCATATCATTACTCCTATTTTACATGGAGAAACTAAGATTTAGAGACGTTTACTTGCTTAAAAAAATCACACAGCTAACAGGTGCCAGAGTCTAGATTTAAACCTACGTACGTTTGACTCCAAACTCTACACTTTAACTCCAAGCCACAAACTTCATGTCATCTGCTGTCCAAGCTGGTGTCTCTAAAATTCCTGACTCGCATATTCTTCCAGTAAATGAAACTGGGTTCATTCACTAAGAAAAGATGACTGCTGATACTTGAACTTGTGTCAAAACAAATACTAGAATAGCCAAGAGTATAGAGAGAAGCTGAACAGGACAGTATCTGGCACTGTCATTTTCCCCTTATCTTGTTTCTCCATAGCAGTTATCTCTGATAAAGAGAAATATTAGCACAATATTCCTAGACCCTTTTTGGAAAAAGCACTGAACTTGCTCTTGATCCCAAGGTTGACTGGAGGTGGGGACAATCATATACAAGCAAATCAATCCTCTCAGTGCAGAGCTAGTCATCAAATAAAATTAAAAACATCAGTATCTTAGGCTATTAATCAGATTCCATCTTTCAGAACCAGATGCTATAGTCTAGACAAAGCTTTCTGGTCCAAATGTTATTCTGGCACTGTAACATCTCTTTGCTGGTTGGCTGAGTTCACAAAATAAATAGCACTTGGAAAACAGCACATCTCAACTTACTAATCAAATACTGAAATTATTTCTGATGGCTTAGTTCTCAGACTCACTTGGCTTCTTAGGTAAGTTCCAAAACAAAAGACTAGCTATTGGTAAATGATTGATTTCTTCTGTTTCAATTCAGTGAAGTGGCATAAGGGTGCCCCAGCTGTTCTGAGCCAGATCTCTCCCCTGCCCACCTCCTGCCCCTCATCAGCTCTGGGTTTCCTACGAAACTCTTTTCATTATCTAAATCAGAGAGAAACTCAATAACTGCAGGTTCAGTAACCTCATGAAGTTATAATATAATAGGATAATAAACCTAGTTCTAATTTGCATCTCACACCTACCCCAGTAGAAGAGAAAAAGCTCAAAACAAAAAATATTCATGTGTCTTGAAGTTTTAGCCTCCTAAACCTGAAAAGGACTTTGAAAGGCATATAGTGCGATAATTTCCAAATGCTGGTTCAGAAATTACTGCCAATCCTTGAAAAATTGACACTGGTCTAAGAAATACTGAGAAAATATAGGCAATATAAGTTTTTCATATAGCTAAATTTACTACTTTAAAGAAACCATTCTTTATTCTGAGATTATACTTTATCTAGTTTTTTAGTAGCAATTGTAATTCCTTTTATAAAATTAGGTAGTAGTTGTTTTCTAAGTGTTCTTAATTTAGCATAATGTAAAGTTAGCAATACTATAATTCCCACCTTTTTCAAGTTTTACTCATTATTAAAATCCTAAAGCCTAGGAAGCATTTTGAACCACTTCTCTAGTGTATCGCCTGGGCTTCATGTAAAAATAGCAAATCCATTTTACACAGATGAAAATTATGGACATATTTGATTGGGAAACACCAAAATGACCCTGATAATTTATTTCTGTCATAGCAATCCTCAAGGTTTCTACCCAAACTGAATTCTTTCCCACTACTATTTAAGCCCATTTTCTTTCATTCTGCTTCAGTGGAAACGATTAATAACTGCTATGTTCTAAAAAATCTCAGCACTAGTTTTCAAAGGGTCTTCCTGCTCAAAGAATGGAACTGGAAATCTAGATTCAGAAACGTGGATATCTTGTTTGTTTAGATCAGGGGACTGATTCTCTTTCTTTACTATGACTCTTAGAAAATCTAGGACCTCTTCATCTGCTTGTGCAAACAAGGAATGCCCTGCCTTCTCCCATTACCAATTTTTTTTACAAGAACCAGCTAGAGGAGAATTTTGAAAAGTACAGACATTTAATCTGACCTGATCAAATTGTGAAAGTTAGGGGAAAAAAAGGGAGGTAAACTTTTACTTTTCATTTGTATACCCCTCTTTACTTTTTAAATTTTTATTGAAAATGCATATTAGTTTTATAAATTACACATACAAAAATTTTTAATATAGAAAATCTAAAAAATTAAAATGTTCCATTTTTAAGGAAAGTATGTATTTCTATGTTGGTCTCCAGGTCCCCAAAGAGTATTAAACTAGGTACCAGGATGCTCTTGTAACATGGAGAGAAAGGAGTCAAGTTTGGGTTTGTTTTTATTACATAATAAGAACTATGCACTTGGTCTCTGCCCTTGGTTCCTGACACAGAGCTCCTTAAACTCGTGGAATTTCCTGAGTGATGGAAGTAATAGGAGCATCTTACACAGAGCTCTCAAATCTCTTGGAATTTCTTGAATGATAGGAACGCTTTTTGTTTTAATAAGGGGATTTCTGGTAGGCTTCTGGATGGCTTCAGGATGGGGCTGGTCACCAGAAAGATCAAGCCATGATGAAAGGCTTGAAACTTTCAGCCCCATCCCAAGAGAGAGAAGGGGGCTGGAGACTGAGTTAATAATTGATCATGTCTACATGATGAAGCCTCCATAAAATTCTCCAGGGATTCAGAGAGCTTCTGAGTTGGTGAACACATCTATGTGCAGGAGGATGGCACACTCAAACTCCAAGGGGACAGAAGCTCCTAAGCTCAGACCCTATCAGACCTTGCCCTACGTATCTCTTCATCTGGCTGTTCATCTATATTCTTAATCATATTCTTTATGATAAGGTGGTAAATATATGTATTTTCCCCGAGTTCTTTGAGCCATTCTACCAAATTATTGAACCCAAGGAGGGGGGCATGGGAAGCTTTGATTTGTAGCCAAGTCAGACAGAAGTGTGGATAACCTGGGGACCCACTACTTGCAACTGGAATCTGAAGTAGAGGGCAGTCTTGGGTTGGGATCTGTGCTAACTCACCGGGTTGTTAGTGTCAGAACTGAATTGCAGGACACCCAGTTGGCGTCTGGAGAGTTAGGAAATTGGTTGGTATGGAAACAACACATTTGATGTCAGAAGTGTTATGAGCAGAGAAACAGTTTTTCTTTAGCTTTTTAATGGAAAAACAGAATGATCAATTATAACATCGAATTTCCTGCTCTAAATTGAGAGAAAATAGGAAGCATTCTTAAATAATTCTTACTAACTAAAAGGGGGTAAATGTGAAGGTTAGGCCCTAAAGATTTATTTAAAATATTCTCATCCTAATTTGCTAAGGTATCAAACTTAAGGTGATCTCTTCGGGGACTTAAAAACTAACTCTAGGAAATTTGATTCTGTAAAACTGATGCCTGGGTGGGCTGTCAAGTTAAATAGGTCAAAGTAATGGATTATCTGAAGATCAATACAGGCTATATAAGAAATTGACTCTGCCTATTTACCTAGTGCTGGTGGAAAACTATATTTAAGCCAGACTTGGAAAGTTTCAGGCTTTGCTAGTATCCAGTTTTAAAAAGAATTCTGAGAGAAGAAGAGTCTTTCTGAGTGCTTAGTACTTTAACTCTTAAAGAGGCACTGAACTAAATAAAATACAGTTCTGGTTTGGTATTAACCAAGATCACTATTAGTGCCCTTGGTATTAACCAAGGGCACTATTCTTTCTCTTCTGATGGCTTATACAGTTGAAGAATATTTTCGCTTCTCATAGCTTATCTTAGACCTGTGAGCTTTTGGTAAATGATTGATTCCTCCTGTTCCAGTTTGGTGGAGTAGCATAAAGGCGCTACAGCTATACTGAGCCAATTCTCCTCCCTGAACAACTCTGGGTTTCTCATACCTAGTCAAAACATCAAAAACATTTTGGCCATTTCCAAACAAAGTTTTGGAGAAGGAGGCTCTAATGCCTTGACAGATCAGCACAATAAACCTATCTTGTCAGATTAAAGTTTCTGTCTTATCGAATATATCTCTCCATAGGAAACTATCCAAAACAAGGTTCAGAAATCTTTCCAAACTGAGTGATAAACTAAACCCACTTTCTGGTCTGGAAAGAAGCAACCACTCTTGGTAGAGTACTTAGTTTAATGATCTTGATTCCCTTGCTTAAACAGTAAAACTATAAAAACATCATAAAGTCATACAGAACCTTTAATTTTATAAAACATGTGAACAGACATCCTATTTAATATTTCAAAAAATTATATAAAGTAGATTAGACTGGCGATGATTTTCAGTTTATAGGGAAAAAAAGAGATAAAGACCAAATGACTTCCTCAAAGTCATAGCGAATCCAGGTCACCTAACTCTACATCTATTTAATTCTCTACGAGTATTACTTTCCTAAAGTTGAATAAATGGACCAGTTGAACTACTTTATCTGACTTGTGGGCCACAATGTAAAGGAAAGAGCCATGTTAAATAGTATTTTTCCCTTCTTTGCAGCGGGCTAAAGAGAGACTTTTATATAATAAATTTTCTTTCTGGAAGAAAAGCAGAATACATTTCCACTAAGTCCATTGCACACCATGAACAACCAAGGCGACAAGGCAGCTCAGAAAGAGAAAAATCTCCAGAAAATATGATTACAGATATAGAAATATGCGACTTAAACGACATAGAATTCAGGATGTTATTTCTGAAAAAACTCAGTGAGTTCTGAAATGAGTCATATCAACAATTTCAGGAATTGAAAAAACACCTAGATGAGCAGAGCAAGGAGATTGAAACCCTCAAAAAGAACAGAATAGATCTTCTGGAGATGAAAAACACACTGAAAGAGTTGAAAAATGAAATAACAAGCCTGGGAAATAAAGTCGACCAAATAGAGGAAAAGATCAGTGATACTGAAGATAGAAATCTATAAATAAATCAGAAGAAAGAAGAGAGAAATCGAAGAATGAAAAATATTGAAAGAGAAATTCAAGAACTAGCTGATATCATCAGGAGAGGAAACATAAGAATAATGGGCATTATCGAAGGTGAGGAAAAGGAGCAGGAACTAGAAAGCATTTTCAGACAAGTAGTTGACAAGAATTTCCCAAATCTAAGGAATGAGCTGGAGCTTGGAATTCGAGAAGTCAACAGAACGCCCAATTATCTCAACCAAAAAAGGCCTTCACCAAGACACATTGTACTAAAATTATCAAAAATCAACGACAAAGACAGAATTCTCAGGGCAGCCAGGGAGAAGAAAACGGTAATTTACAAAAGGAAACCCCATTAAATTATTGTCGGACTTCTCAGCACAAACCTTACAAGCCAGAAAGGAATGGAATCAAATATTTAAATTATTAAGTGAAAGGACTACCGGCCTAGAATAATGTATCCAGCTAAGCTCTCCCTTAGATTTGAAGGAGAAATTAAGACCTTTCCAGATATACAAAAATTGAGGGAATTCTCCACTACGAGGCCTACACTACAAGAAATACTGAAAGGAGTCAGCTCACCTAAAACGAAATGACAAAGAAAAAAAAAACCATAATTAGGAGTAAAGTGACTATCAGGCAAACAGAAGCAGAGGAGTGCAACCCTTACTAAGAACAGGGCATTATAAGCTTAAATAATAAGAAGAGAATTGCTATAGCAAGATAGTAACGAACGTTCAATATACATAGGGATAATATGAGATAACAATGACTGAAAAGGGAAGGATTCAAAGATCCAAATTTGCAAAGGGAAATGGAGATAAGGCACACACAGAAGAAAATGGACGACTGTATATGTATAACTATCCTTTATATATTTGTAATGGTAACCACGCACAGAAGATTCAGAACTGAAGTATATAACATAAAACAAGAAGAACCAGAAGGAAAACCCACAAAAGCCAACCAAAATAAAGAAAACAGAAATACAAGGACAAGGAAGCAATGGAAACACCAAGCTACCAGAAAGCAAAAGATAAAATGGCTATAAGAAGAACTCATATTTCAATAATCATCCTAAATGTAAATGGACTGAACTCACCAATAAAAAGGCACAGAGTTGCAGAATGGATCAAAAAACAAAATCCAACCATATGCTGCCTCCAGGAAACACATCTCAGCTCCAAAGGCACATACAGACTCAAACTAAAAGGGTGGAAAATGATATATCAAACAAATGGCATTCAGAGAAAAGCAAGAGTAGTGGTACTAATATTGGACAGACTTCAAAATAAAAAAGGTAAAGAAAGATACTGAGGGACACTTCCTAATGATAAAGGAAATCATGCACCAAGAAGACATAATACTTATTAATTAATATCTATGTTCCTAAGCAGAGAGCCCCGAAATATGTAAAGCAATTACTAACAGAGCTAAAGGGAGAAACAGACTACTACTATCATAGTAGGGGAGCTAAATATCCCACTTTAGGATGTGGACAGATGATCCAAACAGAAAATCAATATGGAAATAACATCCTTAAATGACACACTAGAGCAACTGGACATAATTGACATTTACAGAGTCTTTCATCCCAAAACAGTTGCTTATACATTCTTCTCTAGTGCACATGGAACATTCTCAAGAATCGACTACATAATGGAACATAGAAATAGCCTCAACAAATATAAGAGAGTTGAAATCATACCAACCATATTCTCTGAACATAATGCTTTGAAACTAGAGATCAACTGCAAAAAGAAATCAGGAAGAACCATAAATATATGGAGATAAAACAACATGCTACTGAAGAATAACTGGGTTAGAGAAGAAATAAGAAGAGAGATCAAGAGATACATAGAAACAAATGATAATGATAGTACAACATATCAAAACTGCTGGAACATGGCAAAAGGGGTCATAAGAGGAAAGCCCATATCATTACAGGCCTATCTCAAAAAACAAGAATGAGCCCAAATAAACAACTTAATGCTTCATCTTAAAAAATTAGAAAAGGAAGAACAAATGAAGCCTAAAGTCACCAGAAGGAAAGAAATAATCAAAATTAGAGCAGAAATAAATGAAATTGAAAACGAAAAAAACAGTAGAAAAAATAAATGCAACGAAGAGCTGGTTCTTTGAGAAGGTTAATAAAATGGACAAACCCCTAGCTAGACTCACTAAAGAAAAAGAGAAAAGACACAAATAAACAAAATCAGGGTTGAAAGACTGAAAATTATGACTGACATCATAGAAATACAAAGAATCATATAAGAATACTATGAAAAAGTATATAACACCACATTTAATAACCTAAAAGAAATAGACTAGTACTTAGAAAAACACAATCTTCCTAGAGTGAATCAAGAAGAACTGGAAAATCTAAATAGGCCGATCAGCAGTATGGAAATTGAAGCAAGCATCAAAAATCTATCAAAAAGTAAAATTCCAGGACTAGATGGCTTCACCAGTGAATTCTAACATTCAAAGAAGATTTAATACCTATTCTCCTCAAACTCTTCCAAGAAATTGAAGAGGAGGCAATACTTCTCAAATCATTTTGTGAGGCCAATATCACTCTGATACCAAAACCTGGTAAAGATAACACAAAAAAAGAAAACTACAGACCAATACCTCTCATGAACACACATGCAAAAATCCTAAATAAGATACTAGCGAACCAAATATAGCAACATATTAAAAAAATATATACCACAATCAAGTGGGCTTCATTCCAGAGGCACAGGGATGGTTCAACATAAGCAAATCGATTAATGTGGTATACCACATAAACAAATTAAGAAATAAGAATCATATGATCTTATCAATAGATGCAGAAAAAGCCTTTGACGTGATACAGCAACCGTTTATGATCAAAACACTTAACAAAATAGGTATAAAAGGAAAATATCTTAATATAATAAAGGCCATATATGACAAGCCCTCAGCCAACATTATCCTAATGGTTAAAAACTAAAAACCTTCCCTCTCTAAGATCAGGAACAAGGCAAGGCTGTCCACTATCGCCACTGTTATTCAATATAACGTTGGAGGTCCTAGCAAGTGCAAACAGACAAGAAAAAGATATAAAAGGCATCCAGATAGGAAATGAAGAAGTCAAACTGTCACTATTTGCAGATGACATGATTCTCTATATAGAAAACCCTAAAGACTCCACAAGAACCTACTAGAAACAATAAGCAAATACAGCAAAGTTTCTGGATACAAAATCAACGTTCAAAAATCCTTAGCGTTCCTATACTCTAATAATGAAATGTCAGAAGAAGAAGTGGAAAAAATAATTCCTTTTGCAATTGCATCAGAAAGAATAAAATACCTAGGAATAAATTTAATGAAACATGTGAAGGACTTATATAATGAAAACTATAAGACCCTATTAAAAGAAATTGAAGAATATACAAAAAAATGAAAAGTTATTCCGTGTTCTTGGGTTGGAAGAATCAACGTAGTTAAAATAACCATATTACCTAAAGCATTATACAGATTTAATGCAATCTCCATCAAAATCCCATTGGCATTTTTTAAAGAAATAGAACAAAAAACATCAGATTTGTATGGAAGCACAAAAGACCCTGAATTGCCAAAGCTATCCTGAGAAAAAAGAACGAAGATAGAGGCATCACTCTGCCCGACTTCAAATTATACTTCAAAGTGACAGTGATCAAAATGGCCTGCTATTGGCAGA
Organism: Pteropus vampyrus; assembly: GCF_000151845.1. Lineage (NCBI taxonomy): Eukaryota > Metazoa > Chordata > Mammalia > Chiroptera > Pteropodidae > Pteropus > Pteropus vampyrus. Next base: position 3,002,055 of record NW_011888804.1, read on the forward strand.
AAACCAGACACACGGACCAGAGGAACAGAATCGAGAGTCCAGAAGTAAACCTATGTTTATATGGGCAAATAATTTTCGACAAAAAAGCCAAAAACATACAGTGGAGAACGGAAAGCTTCTTCAATAAATGGTGCTGGGAAAACTGGAAAGCCACCTGCAAAAGAATGAAACTAGACTATTGTCTATCATCACACTCCAAAATTAACTCAAAATGGATTAAAGATCTGAATATAAGATCTGAAACAATAAAGTGCATCGAAGTAAAAATAGAAACTAAACTCATGAACCTTGGACTTAAAGAGGATTTTATGAATTTGACCTCAAAGGCAAGGGAAGTAAAAGCAAAAATAAATGAATGGGACTATGTCAAACTAAAAAGCTTCTGCTCAGCAAAAGAAATCATCAATAAGGTAAAGAGACAACCATCCAATTGGGAAAATATATTTGCAAGCAATGCCTCTGATAAGGGCCTAATACACAAAATATACAAAGAACTCATACAACTCAATAACAACGAAAAACAAAAACGATCCAATCAAAAATTGGGCAGAGGACCTGAACACACACTTCTCCCAAGAACACATATAAATGGCCAACAAATGTATGAAAAGATGCTCAACACACTAGCTATTAGGGGAATGCGAATCAAAACCACAATGAGATACCATCTCACACCTGTTAGAATAGCTGTTATCAACAGGACAAATAAAAACAAATGTTGAAGAGGATGTGGAGAAAAAGGAATCCTCATACACTGCTGGTGGGACTGCAAATTGGTACAGCCGCTATGGAAAATAGTATGGAGGTTCCTCAAAAAACTAAGAATTGATCTATCATATGATCCAGCAATCTCTCTACTGGGTATTTACCCCAAAGACTTGCAAACCCATATCCAAAAAGATATTTGCATATTGATGTTCATAGCAGCATTATTCATGATGGCCAGGACATGGAAGCAACCGAAGTGTCCTATGATAGATGATTGGATAAAGCAGTGGTACATATATACAATAGAATATAACTCTGCCATAAGAAGAGATGAAATGCTGCCATTTGTGACAACATGGATGGACCTCAAGATAATCATGCTAAGCGAAATAAGCTAGACAGAAAAAGTTGAAAATCACCCGATATCACTTACATGTGGGATATAAACCTAAAAGCAACAAATGAACAGGACAAACATAGACTCATGGACATGGACTATAGACTACTAGTTACCAAAGGGTAGGAGGTGGGGTGGAGGGGGAAGGTAGATGGGGTAAAGTGGGTCAAATATATGGGGATAGGGGGAGGGTGAAGTGGGTAAGGGGGATAAAATATATTGTAGCTGAAGGAAACTGGACTTTGGGTGGTAAACACACACTAGAATATACAGATGTCAAATGATAATGTACACCTGAGAATTATATAATTGTATTAACCAATGTTACCCCAATAAAATTAACTTATAAAATAAAAATAAAAATAAAAGGTAAATAAGTCATTGGAAGGTAATGTAAAGCATGGTGACTCTAGTTTTAAAAACTGCATTGCATATTTGAAAGTTACTAAGAGTAAATCTTAAAAGGTCTCATTAAGAAAAACAAATTTGTAACAATGTATCATGATGAATGTTAACTAGACTTCTTGTGGTCATCATTTCATAATGTATACAAACATCGAACCATTATATTGTACATCTGAAACTAACATGTCAATTACATCTCAATAAAAATTTTTTTAAAAGACAGAGCCTGTCACAGTGGATAAAATGGTAAGACCCAACTATATGTTGTCTACAAAACCATTTTAAAAATAATTTCTTAATTTTCCAATTACAGTTGACATACAATATTATATTAATTTCAGGTATACAACACAGTGATTAGATATTTATATAATGTGATCACCCTGATAACTCTAGTACCCATCTGACACCATACATAGTTATTACAATGTTATCAAATATATTCTTCATGCTATTCTTTACATTTCTGTGACTATTTTATAACTACCAATTTGTCCTTCTTAATCTCTTCTCCTTTTTTCACCCTTTCCTCCAAATACTCCTCCCATCTTGGCAACCTTCAAAATGTTCTCTGTATCTTATGAGTTTCAAATAACCCCATTTATTTATTTATTTTTATTAAATTTATTGGGGTTACATTGGTTAATAAAATTAGATTTCAAGTGTACAATTCAATAATATGTCATATGTATATTACATTGTGTGTTCACCACTCAAAGTTAAATTTCCTTCTGTCGCCACATATTTGATCCCCTTTATCCTTATCTACCCCCACGCCCCTTTCCCTCTGGTAACCACTAAACTGTTGTCTCTATGAGTTTTGTTTGTTTGTCTTGTTCATTTGTTGTTTTCAGTTTTATGGCCCACATATGAATAAAATCAAATGGTTCTCAACTTTTTTGTCTGACTTATTTTGCTTATCATAATAATTTCAAGATCCATCCATGTATTTCATATTTTCTCATAGCTGAATAATATCCCATGTTTATATGTACCACTTCTTCTTTATCCAATCATCTATCAAAGGGCACTTCCATGTCTTAGCCACCGTGAATAATGCTGCAATGAGCATCACGTACATACATTTTTACACGTTTTCAAATTTTGGGGGTAGATACCCAGAAGAGGGATTGCTGGGACATATGGTAATTCTATTCTTAATCAAAAAAACCCACTTTAAATATAAAGTCACAGTAGATTAAAAATAAAGGGATTAAGAAAGATATACCATGCTAACAGTCATACAATCAACTAATCTTTGACAAAGAAGCAAAGGCAATTCAGTAAAGGACAGCCTTATCAATATATGATACTGAAACTATTAGACATCATATGCACAAATAGGAAGATGAAGACCTACACCTTTCACAAAAAATAACTGTAAATATAAAATACAAAACTATAAAACATAGGACCTAAATGTAAAATACAAAACTCTAAGACAGGAAAAAATATAGATGACCTTTGGTTTGGCGATGGGTTTTCAGAGACAACAGTAAATGCATGATCCATTAAAGAAAAAATTGACAAGCTGGACTTTACTAGAAAACAAGTATTCAAAGAAATACATGTACACAAATGTTCATAGCTACACTATTCACACTAGCTAAAAGGTGAAAACCCACATGTCCATCAACAGATGAATGAATAAATAAAATGTGATATAAATACAATAAAAGATTATTCAGCCATAAAAAGAAATAAAGTATTGATATATACTATAACATGAATGAACCTTGGAAATATTATGCAAGTAAAAGTAGCCAGATGCAAAAGGTCACATATTCTATGATTCCATTTATATGAAATATCCAGAAGAAAGAAGCCAGATGCATCCTGGTGGTTTCCAGGGGCTGGTAGAGGGGGCTAAGGGAGATGAAAGAGTACAGGCTTAATGGATATGAAATTTCCTTTTTGGGTCATAAAAATGTTTTGGAACCACACAGAACTGATGTTTGCGCAACCTTGTAGATGAACTAAATGCCACTGTATGGTTCACTTGAAAATGGTTAATTACATGTTATGTGAATTTCAAGTCCACTACTGGAGACTACTTTGTAAACACTGTATACTTAGACTACACTAAATTTATTAAAATATATTTTTTTCTTCAATAATAAACTAATCTTTGCTTACTGAAACATTTTTACTTTACGAACTTTAATTTTTCTTAACTTTTTAACTCTTGTAATAACGTACCTTAAAACATACATTGTACAGCTGTACAAAAACATTTTCTTTCTTCATATCTTTATTCTATTAGCTTTTTTCTATTTTTAAAATGTTTACCTTTTTTGTGCTTTAAACTTTTTTGTTAAAAACTACAACACAAACACACACATTACCCTAGGCCTACACAGGGTCAGGATCAGCAATATCACTGTCTCCCACCTCCACATCTTGCCCCACTAGGTCTTCAGGGGCAATAACACGCACGGAACTGTCATTTTCTAATAAGAATGCCTTCTGGAACACCTCCTGAAGGACCTGCCTGAGGCTCTCCTTCAAGAGGTGTCACTCTTTTCAATATATATATTCATGGTGGTTTGCTTGGTTTGTTTCTTTTTTCATCATAGATTTGCTTGTTAGCAGATAATGTACCATGAACATTCCTCTCTATTAATGAAAACCTTTCAGTGTTGGGGTCCAAGTTTTCAAACTTTTTAAGGAGCTTGTTGAGATCTGCAAAAGCTTCTGTTAACCCCTCTACTGTGAATTTTCTTGGGAGTTCTTCCTTTCCTTCTCGCGCAGGTGCCTTTTTTCTTGCCTCTTCTTCAGCTATGCATTTCCGTTCCAGTTCCAACAACTTCTCACTGGTCAGTTCCCTCAGAAGTCATCTCTAGGAGCTCCTCAATGTCATCCTCATCCATAACCAGATTAAAGCTGTTTACCATCTCAACCACAGCCTTGTTGATTTTTGCAACCTCCTCATCCTTGGCAAATCTGAGGTCAGACACTACGATGTCATTAGGCAATAAAAATTTCTCAGCTCTATGATAATCTAATGGGACCACTGTCACATATGCAGTCCTTTGTTGACCAAAACATTGTTATAGGGAACATGACTGTACTTTGGAAGACACAGGCATACTCTATAATCCAACAATCATGCTTTAAGTTATTTTCCCAATTGAGCTGAAAACTTATGTGCACACAAAACTTGCACACAAATGTTTACAATAGCTTTATTCGTAACTGCCAAAACCTGGAAATACCAAGCAGTATGTCCTTCAATTGGTGAATAGATTTAAAAAAAAACAAAACTGGTAAATCCATACAATTAATTTTTAAAAATAAGCGATCATGCCACAAAAAGACACGCAGGAACCTTAAATACATATTACTAAGTGAAAGAAGCCAATCTGGAAAGACTATATACTGTATGATTCCAACTACATAATATTCTGGAAAAGGTAAAACTATAGAAATAGTAAAAAGGTCAGCAGTTACCAGAGTTATGAGAAGGAAGGGAAGAAAAATAAATAAGTGAAGAGGAATTTCAGGGCAGAGAAACCATACCAGATGGTACTGCAATGGTGGATATATGACATTATGCATTTATCAAAATCCATAGAACTGTACAAAGGAAAGACCCTTAATGTATACATGGACAGACATATAGACCTAATCCTAATGGGTTGGAAGAGAGAGCACAGAAATAAACTGTCACATACATAGTCAAATGACACTGTGTATCCATGCTATTATGAATGAAATTGTTCTCTTATGTTCATTTTCAGGTTGTTCATTTCTCATATATAGAAATACAATTGATTTTTGTATGCTGATTTTTTACTATATCAATAAAAGCTTTTCCTTTACTTTTTTTTTAGATTTTCTTCCCATAAGAGAATCTGTCATGAAATTTTAAAAGAATCATAAAATTAATTCAATAATTATTTATTAAAAATAATATATGCCCTTTTGACAAAATTACCAATATAGAGAAATATAATGAAAAACATAAAAATCAGCACCTATATTTAACTGAGTCTAAATGTGTATTTATTGATATGTATTTGATCACAGATTTTGTTTTACAGATGGACATTCATCTTTTTGTGTAAATAAAGTTTTACATCATTAATTTTAATGACTACCTTATATTCTACATACTGTAATTTACTTAATATTTAATATATTATAAATGTACTATATATATGTCATCAGTTAACATTAAGTTGTTTAAAATTTATAGCCATTATAAATAAGATTAAGATAAACATTTTCCAGTGTATAACTTTGAGATAACTTTCTGTGGTATCTCTTTAGATGAGAATTTCCAGGAATGTGACAATTGGGCCAAGAAATACATACAATCTCAGGGTACTGTAGAATGTTTATAATAATTTGATTTCCCATCAATACTGTTTTTTATTCAATTTTTAAATCATTTCAAACATAGCTTAACCATTTAAAATCTTCTCCAAGTTATCAAAGATACCTATCTACTCAATTTTCTTAATTCAAAAGAGAAAGAAAAAGAAAAACCAGACAAGAAGCAATTTTTATACAGGTGTTATTTTTAAGCCACAGGAGTTAGAATTTTGAGGGACAATGGCAGTTCTATTCCACCTCATTGTTAATTAGGAACTATCTTCTATAGCAACCCTGTAGAAAACTACCATATTCTTTAGTGATATTTTAAGCAATAATGACATTCAATGGGAAAATGACAGTCTTTTCAATAAATTGTACTGGAAAAACTAGATATCTATATGTACATGAATGAAGTTAGACCCTTACTTTATACCATATACAAAAATTAACTCAAAATAGGTCAAAAATCTAAACCTAAAATCTAAACCTAAAAGAAGAAAACATAGGGGAGAAGCTGCATTACTTTAGTACTTTAGGCTTAGCAATGATTTCTTGAATATGACATTAAAAGTACAGGGAACAAAAGAAATAATAAATTGGGCTACATGAAAATTAAACACTTTTGGTCTACGGCCATGCCACCCTGAACAAGCCCGATCCTGTCTCATCTCGGAAGCTAAGCAGGGTCAGGCCTGGTTAGTACTTGGATGGGAGACCACCTAGGAAGACCAGGTGCTGTAGACATAAAAAATAAAAAATAAGGGATTGTAAGCTGACAAAGTCCTTGCAATCTGTGAGGTCAACCAAGGGTTGCCTTGCCTAAAAAAAAAAATTAAACATTTTTGTGCATCAAAGTACATAATCAACACAGTGAAAAGGCAATCTACAAGAGCATGGGAGAAAATATTTGCAAATCATATATATGATAATGGATTAATATTCAGAATATATAAAGAACTCCTATAAATCAACAACGAAAAACGAAAATCCATTTTCAAAAAATGGGAAAAGAATTTCAATAGACATTTCTCCAAAAAAGATATACAAATGGCCAATCAGGACATGTAAAAATATTCAGCATCACTAATCATAGGAAAATTTAAGTCAAAACTACAACGAGTACCACTTTACACCCATTAGGATATAAATTATCAAAAAAAAAAAAAACCCCGAAAAACAAAAAGCCCCAGAAAACAACATGTGTTGGCGCAAATGTGAATAATTGGAACCCTTACACAGTGGAATTGTAAAATGATGTAACTGCTATGGAAACAATACAGTGGCTCTTCAAAATATTAAACACAGAATTTTCATTTGCTCCAGCAATCCACTTCTAGATATACAGATGAAAGTACTGAAAGCAGGGACTAATAAAGGTATTTGTATACACATGTTCATATCAGCATTATCCACAACAGCCAAGGATGGAAGAAACTCAAGTGTCCATCAATGGATGAATCAATCGATAAAATGTGGTATATCCATGCCACTGAATACTATTTAGCCTTCTAAAGAAATGAAATTCTGACATGTGCTACAATATGGATGAACCTTGAAGACATTAAGCTAAGTGAAATAAGCTAGATGCAAAAGGACAACTACTGAATGACGTGGAGAGGCTTTTCCATGACGTAACCGCTGTCAGACCCGCAAGCCGGACCATGGGGCCAAAACAGAGACTACTTACCACAATTCCCTCATAGAGACTGTTTGATCATAATCGATGTTCTTTCTGATGTAAATTGGCACCCCTGCCCTGTCTCCCACTACATGCTGTTTCTTAGAGCAGACTGTTGTCCTGACCTGGTCAAGCATGTAATTTCCCATACCTGGTGCCATTCACATACTAGTACCCGTGATTTATTTACCCCTTTACCCAATATAATTCTTTGGCACCTGCCAAGCTGCTAGAAGGATATCCATTTTGTCTTTTAGCCACTCAATGTGTGCCTCATACATAAGTTTCCCTTAATCAACTCTATTAATTTCCAGACTGGAGTGGCCTGCCTCTTCCTTCTTTCCCTGCCTGCTACTTACGGACAGATTTTCGGTCTCAGAGATTTTTCCTTGGGTCTGTGTGTTCTAATAATATATGATTCCACTGATATGAAGTACCTAGAGTAGTCAAATTCATAGAGACAGAAAGTAGAATGGTGGTTATCGGGGGTTGGGAGGTGGGAGAAATGGAGAGTTATTGTTTAATAGATACAGAGTTTCACTGTGGCATGATAAAACTTTATGGAGCTGAATAGAGGTAATAGAGGTAAATTGGCACCCCTGCCCTGTCTCCCACTACATGCTGTTTCTTAGAGCAGACTGTTGTCCTGACCTGGTCAAGCATGTGAATATACTTCATGCCACTGAACTGCACACTTAAAAATGGTTAAGATGATAAATATTTGTTATATGTTTTTTACCAAAATTTAAAAAAAAATTGATAAAATATAAATTATATGTTGTATATATTTTAGGATTAAAAAATAAAACTAACTAAATACGCTAGTGTGTTTAAGGTCTCTACAGCCTATCTCTCCCACTGATTATGAACAAAAACTCTGGGGAAAATATAAAAATCAACTACTTGAAGACTGAAAAGTAAAAAAAAGTAGGTTGATTGTGGAAGAGAGTCAAACGTGGAGAAGTGACTGCACCGAAGTGAGTTTCTCAAACATTTTTTTCTCTTTCTCTCCCACAGCTTTGCCTCAAGTGTGTACACTAATCATGATACTGCTGAATGAAGGCACCTAAAACTCTAATAGAAATCCATCTTTTAGGCCACAGAGACCAGAGAGGGGCCACCTTCAGGCAGGAAAGTGGCAGGAGGTGGAATCCCAAAAGTGACAGAGCCAGAAAAGAGGATTCTCTAATTCTGGTATAATTCCATGCGAGTCTCGGCCTAACCCCTGCACCATGAATGCACACTGCAGTCCTAAACCAGCACAAGCAAGGTTTAGAGAAGCTGACTATTTGAAACTCCACCTAAAGATGATTAGACAAATGCACATTCTAAACCTGATTAGGTTGATGGCCTGCTAAATAAAAACACTAGCATTCTCCAGAGATTATAAAAGGACCCAGAGTCTATGCAACATAGTATTCACAATGTCTAAGATGAAATCCTGTTTTACCTGACATACACAGATCAAAAAAATGTCACCCATTCTCATGGGAGCAAACAATCAACAAACACCAACTTAGAAATGAGGCAGATATTGGAAACAGTCAATAAATATTTTAAAAAACAACTATTATAATTTATGTGGTCTATGAAGCAAAAGAAAATATATTTGAAATGATTTGGGGGGGTGATAAAAATAGGAATGTTTATCTTGATTGTGGTGATGAATTCATGGGCGTGTATATATATGTAAAAAATGATCAAATTATATACTTTATATATACAAAGTTTATTGTATGTATAGCTTAATTAAGTTATAAAAAAAAAACTAAAGTGATCTTAATCATAACTATGCCTAGCACAAGGAAAATGTTTTTAATGACCATTTTACAGATTAGAAGACAGAAATTCAGAAAGATTAAGTACTTGCTTAAGTTTACAAAGTTAATCAGGTCCAGGATTCTAATGTAGACTTTTCTTATCTCTAAGACCATAATATCATTCCCTTATCTGATAAAATAATACAGGCTTAACTCCACTTAATTTATGAGGTTATTAGCAGGATTGAGTAAAGTATGTTTCTAAGAAATTCTAATTCATATGAGATAGGTAACACATTAGCACATGGATTTCATACCACCAATTACATATTATTATTTTCCTACTAAATTGAAAGAAATTTCCCCTCTAGCAACAAATCCCAGAGGAAACATCTAGCAGTGAATACAGACTGAATTTTAATCTCTACTTTTTCCACATTCGAAGTCTCAGAAAATATAAAAGAAACATTATATACTGATGGCACTGTGTGTGTTAATCCATTGATAAAATCTATGAATGATATATAAACCATATACGATCATCCGTAGTATTTCCAAAAGCCAATATCTACATGTCTACAATAAAAAACCATGTAGTAATTTCAAAAGCTGTTATAGAAGAATATTTCATTACATGAAAATATGGTCATGATATGTTGAATAATAAAAACAGATTATAAAAGTATTAATGCATTATTATAATTCCCTGTGAGTATATGCATTTTAAATAATATAAAACATATAAATATACAGATACATAATATATATGAAATAGTGAAGACAGTATATCTGGGTGATTTTAATTATCCTTTTGGTTCTCTGAATTTTCCAAATTTCTATAATAAACATGTAGTCTCTTTTAGTATGGAAAAACAAAGCTTTTGTTTCAAAGTATAACAATAAACAAAAGGGTCCCACTTTATCTTTGCTTCCTATTTATCTGAGTGTGCATTTTTGCAGTTACGATCTAGTCGTACTCACCTGACCAATTGCTTGCAGGTTATAGCAGATTATGTCCTTATTGGCTGCTGAAGTTCCATAGAGAAGTACCTCAATGAGACAGCATATCCCCAGGAGGAGGTCAGAGAAGCTCAGATAAAAGAGTGGCTTTATCTGTCAATGCAACAAAGGCCTCATTTCAGAAATGATGTTAATAACGAATTATTTTTATATTTTACCTTTCTAGTAGAAAACTGGACATCATTTTTCTGGGGCCTCTGCCACTGGTCGACTGTGAGGAATGTAAAGAAATATACCAGGTAGGAAGGAATCTGTAATCACAACTATCCCAAGTGTCCTGGAATCAGAGTGCTTACAGATGGATTAGCATTGGAACTTCTTCCTCACAGAGACACTCCTTCTTCAGATATAGGGTCAAATAAAAAATGGACAGATGATAAATTTTGTGATGGAGATATACCACAAATAAAAAATTGAAAGTGTTCTAGTTACACAGCCAACAGCTTCTAACAAGAGGACATCAGTGGAACGTTTAGGGATATGGTTGAGGACCCAAAGAAAATGAAAACAGTATTTTTTTAATCTTAATATAATTTAATGTGCATATTTCTTTTTTTTGTTTGTTGAGGTATAACTGACAAATAAAATTATGAGATATTTAAAGTGCACAACATTATGATTTGATAGACATATACATTGTAAAAGGATTTCCCCTGAATTAATTAAGACACCCATCTCCTCACATATTTACCTTTTGCGGGGAGTTGGGGGAGTAAGAACACGTAAGTCTTACTCTCAGCAAATTTGAATTATACAATACAGTGTTATCATGTTATCATGTTATACATAGTCACCATGTTATACATTAGGTCTTCTGACCTTATTCATCTTATAAGTTTCCCTATTTATGCAATCTCAATGATAATATCAAGATAACCTCTTGAAGAAATATCAGGCAAGATACTTGAAGGAAAAAAAATAAAGAAGACTTATCCTACACATATAGAAGCTTAATATAAAGCTGTAGTGTAGATACTGTGGTACTAAGCTTAGGGATGGAGAAACAAACCAATAGAACAGAATAAAGAACCCAAAACAAATCCAAGCATACATATAAACTTTTGATATATAATATAGGTGGCTTTTTGGATCAATAGAAAAAGATAGTCTTTCCAAAATATGATGCTAGAACAACTGGGTATCTACATGGATAAAAATAAAATTGGAACCTTAGTTTTTACCTCACACTTAAAAATCAGTTCCAACTAGTTGAAACACCGAAATGTCTTCAACTTCTGAGTAGGGAAAGTGTTCCTAAACAAAACAAAAAAAAGCTCTAAAAGAAATAATGAAAATTTTGACTACATTAAAATGAAAAATGTATGTGTCAAAATATGCTGTAAAGAATGTGAAAAGACATGCCACAAAGTGGGAGACGATATTTGTAGTACATGTAACTGACAGAAGACCAATATGCAAACAATATTAAAAACAAACAAAAAAATTACAAAGCAATAAGAAAACCCAATGGAAAAAATGGGCAAAAGATTTGAACAGGTATTTAAGAAAGGAGGAAATCCAAATGGACATAAATGCATGAAAATATGCCTGACTTTATCAATAATTAAGGAAATGAAAATTAAAACCACAATGAGAAAAAAATTATGCACTCATGGCAAAAATTTTTAAAGTCTGACAATATCAAGTATTAATAGGAATATGAAGCAATGGGACCTTTCATACACTGCTGGCACAATCATTTAGAAAAGTTTGGCATTATCTATGAGATATGCATATCCGATAACAATTCTGTTATTAGAAAAATACATTCAAGAAATTTTTGCATGTGTACACCAGAAAACATGTACAAGACTGTTTATAGCAGCACAGATATATTGTGGTATGTTCATAATACAGAATGCTAAACATCAATGAAAATGAAATGAACCAGAGCTATAAACAACAACATGGATAAATCTCACAAATAATATTGAGGGAAAAAAGTAAATCACAAAACAATACATACAAAAAATACACTATTATTCCATTTATGTTAAGTTCAAAAGCAAGAAACACTCAAGTGTTTAGAGATACATACATTACTGGTAAAAATGTATATAAAAGTAAATAAATGATTATTACAAAACTCTGGATAGTGGTTATCTCTAGAGGTGAGGGGGAGAACTGTGATTGGGAAGGAACATTAGCAGGCATGCTTGAGGGTACAGGCGATTTCTATTTCTTGTCCCTAGTGTTTGTTTATAATCATATAATCATTCTTTAAACAATAAATACATACATGTATTATGCATTCTAATCCATGTCTGACATATCTCACAAGAAAAAGTAAATTTTAAAAAATTTAAGTTATCTTCAGATACTACCTAATATTAAAACTAATCTCACTTGTACAAATGGGAATTTTTCTCAAATCTTTCTTCTAAATGAAAGGAAAGTTAAGATGCTAATACCTTGCTAACAGGTGTAAATGATCAAGTTGCCTTGGCTACCGAAACAAAATCAAGTGAATTAACATTTTAAACTGCATTTAATAAATATCAAATAGTATTATCTTTACTATATATAGCCTTTGCTCTGGGTAAACCTGCTAAAATGACAGCTGGATGGCACATTCACAGATTCAACTAACCTATGACCTACCACAGGTTTGTAACTGTTAACCGGTAAAATATTAAAACAATACAAAATAAACCCTGGAGAAGAAAGTCAGTCAAGTGGCTTTTGTGAGCAAGAACATAATTATGGTCATTAATGCAAGAAATAGCCTTATATATAGGGAACAGTTGACCACTAAAGCACACTTAAAGTCTTTGTCAGGGAAAAAGAATAAAAAGAGGTTTACATACTTTCTCTCATGGTTGTAAAATCATGAGTTCTAGTAAAAGGAGATAAAAATCAATCAATTTACGCAACAAAAATGAACTGAGCACCTATTACTGAAATCAAGAAAGATCTCACGCCTATCTATGTTTAATAAGATACTATGGTGAAGGTAATACAAAGAAATGTATGATATAGTCCATGGAAAATAGCGCAGTGCTTGGGAATAAGGAAGACACAAAAAAGCATAAGACACAGTCTCTAAATATGAAAGCAAAAACTCTGGAAACCCCTCCTCCCCGCACACACACATTCTCTCTCTTGTACTTGGCTAATTTAAATCAAGAGCAGAATGGAGGGTGTGGATGTACTGTGTGAAAGGCTTTCTCAAGGAGGTTCTGGGTCCAGGTCTATCCTGGTGAGATCTAAAACAACTCATACTAATACTCTTCTAAAACCTTGCTTTCCAATACCTCTGTTCAAATGAAATCAAGTTACAAAGAATATCAAAAGTGACCTTTATGAGGAAATGAAGTTGCACAATGCAGTAAAGTATATCTGCCTACAGTTGTTTTTTGCCCTCACTCCCACCCCCAGCATTGACCAGCCTAAGCCACTTTCTTCTCTCTTCTGGTTGTCTTTGAGTCACTTTCTAAGTAGCTAATCCCCTCAAAGATTCACCATGGATTTTTCAAATTTACTATAATTATTTTTAACTTAATAGAGTATTTTTGTTTTTTTTAAATTATGCCTTCTATGTGTTTTTGCTGTTAAAAATGTTCTTTGATGAAGAAATAAAGGAAAATAGCAAAGTATAGTTGACATTTTTAACCTGAAAAAATTGGATCTTTCCTAGGCTAAGAAAACAGAATGTATGGCAACCGCTGAACCAGTGATTGCTGAGGTCCTTTAGGCTCTGGTTATATGAAAGGTGTGAGAACTGAAGCCAGAGAAATTAAAGGTCACATCCTAAGTCAAACTTGACCCCACATCTTTACAAAGCTCTAACCTACTGTCATGCCAGAGGTCACCTCAGAACAGTGGTTCTCAACCAGGAGCAATTATTCCTCTTCCAGGAGACATCTGACAATATTTGAATATATTTTTGGCTGTCACAGTTGGGCCAGGGGTGGGGGTGGGGATGTTGCTACAAGCATCTAGTGGGTAAAGTCAACTAAACACTCTAATGCACAGGACAGCTCCCCACACCAAATTACGATCTAGCCCAAAAGGTCAACCGTGTTGAGACTGAGAATCTCTGCTTAGCTCTCTCCACTATGCAATTTATACTTTATTAACTTAATCACATCTGAGCTCAAATTGCAACAAAGGAAACAAACATTAGGGCAATCTGAATCACAGGAAGCTGTGTGGCCTAATGGAACTTTGGCAGGCAATGATGATACAGTATGGAGATTTCTACTTTCTAGTTCTATTTACATAGTCACATTCTACAAAATACAAAATTCTCTTTTCAGTAGGCAGCATATTTCAGTGGTTTAAAAAGTGTATGGGGGGAGAGGCTTTGGAACAAGATAAGTCTGCACTCAAATTCTAGCTCTAACACTAGCTGTAAATCCTAAGGAAAGTCCCTCAACTTTATTAAGATTATATTTCCTCATCCATAGTATCTACCTCAGAATATTGTTTTAAGGATTAAATGAAAAATGTATTTAAAACACTGAGTACATGTGTCTAGAATATAGTAAATAGTAAAAATTGGTTTAATTTGAAGGGGGATTGTAGTTAAGAGCTGGACTCTTGAAAATCCCTGCTCTGCTACTTACTGTGTAACTTGAACAAGTTAATCTCATGACTTTAAGCATCGATTTCGTCATCTGCGAGATAGGGCTAATACTGCCCTCATAGGAGAGTGATGATGAGGACTAACAAGATAAAGTACATAAAGCACTCAGCATAGTTGGAACACAGTAAGTGTTCAACATACAGAGCTATTTTTATTTTTAAAGTGAGCCCACCAAAACCCAATGAAATTTTCCACATATAAAAGTTTTCCCGTAAGTGTCCTAAACTACATTTTACCTAATTTTGTGCCACTTGGCCTGGTTAGAGAAACGGTTGTTACATTTCTCTTAAAATCTTTTCTGAACTAGCACATTCATTACTCCACCTGGTCCTCTCTGAATTGCAAAAGGTTTTGGGGTTTTTTTTTACATCTTAAATATGTACAATTTTTATTTGTCAATTATACCTCAATAAAAGGAAGGTTTTTGACATCATCTTTTTGGTATAAGCTGTTTTACATAGGATGTTTTTTTGCTCTGTTTTCAGCATTAAGTTGTAATTGCCTAGACAGCCAGAACAGCAAAACAAGTACCTTTTGTATAGTAAAGTCTTTGAACTATTTCTTAGCAATTTACCAACATAGCAACATTAGAAAACTCACCTCGAAGCAGGACCTTACCATGCTTAGAGTGAATATAGGCTTCAAACAACACTGTTTCCTCAACCTTAATAATTTACGCATATCAGAAAAATCCACATTTAGCAGTCAATTCTCAGTATTCAAAGTTATAGTTTAAAAAATCAATAAGAAGAAAAGGAAGACCTACTGACAGTATCTAAAATATCTCAATAATGACAAGTGTACAAGTAATTCATAGAATTATTCCATCATTTGTAGGTGACACCTCTCTTAATTATATCAAAGGCTAAGTCATTAAAAGTTCAAATCCAACACAAAAACAGATTGCTCACCTCTGGAGATTTCTGTATATTCTGGAAAACAGCATAGGCAATAAGTGAACTTGAACCTATGACACTGACAGAGATAAAAGATGATCAATAAAACAGAACAATTAAGAATCCTTCATTTTTGCCTTTTATTTTTTATAGCTTTACTGATATATACTTGATATAAACTGCACATGTTTTTTAAAAGTATGGAATACTTTATGAATTTGAGTGTCATCCTTGTGCAGGGGTCACGCTAATCTCTGCATCATTCCAGTTTTTAGTATATGTGCTACCAAAACACTGATTTTGCAAGGCAATCTTGTTGACCAAGCTGTCCTTTAATTTTCAGGTGTTACCTCCTCTATCTGTTTTTGTTGTTGTTGTTATTATTAATGTTGTTACATTTTATTAATCAGAAAATATCAACGTGGTAAAGAATAGCATTTCTCTCTAACTAAAGAATAAAAGCAAATCCCAAGAGGAAAAAAATGTAGAAAACGTCAGGACTCTCCAGTTTTGTTTATACTAGTTTTAAACAGTCATATTACATGAGATTAAATAAACTTACCTCAGAGTAGCCATAACAAACTGTATCCACTGTATTGCAGAATAAACCTAAACAAAACGAGAAAGGGAGAACAAAATGAAGTCTTTTACATTTAATATTCAACTTTACTTAAGTTTCACTGTTTACTAACTACATGTGCAGAGCACAAACTCTTCTTCAGTGCCTAATCAAAACACACTGCATGTCTCTGAATAAGTAGAAAGGTGGTGAATAGGCCCCTGGAAAGGCAGAGTGGTTCCTTTTTTCCTCTTTTATTGTTACATCTCAGGGAAACAGATAAAAAGAATGGAGAGGTGAACAGAAAATGACTGAGTGAAAAAAAAGAGAATTGTTTGAGAAAATTAATAAAAGAATAAAATGGAGAAGAAATAGAAAAGGTTAAATTTTCAGAGAGACTGGGCAAATGTATGGAAAGAATGGGTAACAGGAAAGGCAAACAAATACTGAATACGGTTGACTGACAGAGCTGACAGAGGAAAACAGAATACTAAGCAATAGAGAAATAGGAAGAAGAAAAGTTAATCGTATGGAGAAAGAGATATTATGAATGAAAAATACAGAACATTGAGGAAGAAAGGGGGAGCAAAAAGAGAAGAGAGGGACAGTTTCTAATCTTACCAAGTCTAAATTGTCCTCCAGAATGCTAGCCTCCAGTAGGAAGGCCATAGGGACTTCAGCCCCAGCTATACTTAAGTAGCCCGATCTTTCTCGGTCAGGTTCTGAATCTCCAAAGGGTAAACAGGTGGCTCCACCCCTACTCTAGCTGGACTCCTCCCTACCCAATCCTGCCCTGTATCTTGAGGGCAAGGAGAGAGAAGGTGGCAACAAGTGGAGGAGAAAGTCAAGCAGAAAGAACAAAAATAGAAAGAGCAGGTGACAAGGAAACAAAATTCTAAAAAGCATTAGGTATTGTAAGAAGGGCCAAGAGGAAGGAATAATAAAAAGTAGAGAGAATGAGTCATAGTGAAAAGGTAAATAGAGCTGCAAGAGAGATAGAGAGAGAAAAATGGGGAAGGGAGGTTTGCTTAAAACTTGTCCCTGTTTAGAGACAGAAGCCTGTGATGAGAAAGAGAGATTGCACATTCACTCAAACAATAAATTTTTAGTAATATCATGAAAAAGCTGTGAAGTTATTAATGTCTCATTTAATACTAACATCTCCAATATTCTGTACCAAAAATACTCACCAGAATTATATAATTAAATTACACAGTTCATCTAATATATGTATGTTCATATATTAGATGAACTGTGTAATTTAATTATATAATTAAATTACACAGTTCATCTAATATATGTATGTTTATATATTGACTTTATGCAAAGCATTGTTATGGAAGATATAAAGACAAATAAGATACAAACTCATACCTCCATGAGCTTATAATAGGAAAAATGGCTTGAATTACAAAATTTCAAATTATTTGCACATAAAAATAATATACACTGACTGGTATTTGAACAGAATTTTAAGAACTGGTAAAATTTGGACAAAGATTGGGGGAAGGAGAAAGTAGAAGGAAGAACACTGCATTTATGCAACCAGTTATTTCATCTAACCACACTTTCATATATTCTACAAATATTTATTGATAAATTAGGTCATTTGCAGGGCTTGAGTAATTTAAATATATGACTATTCATATGAGGTTGAGAATGTCATGTGGAGTAGAGGATGGGTTGTTAGGTGGAGGTAAGCTCTAAATCACTTTCCTTAAATTATTAAATAAACAAATTTTAAAAATAACAGTAAATTTCTGGATCAGAAATCCCTACCATAGGACTTAGGGAGTATTTTGAGGCCCTTAATCATATATCTATGTAATAAGGGTGAGGAGACTAATGACAGTCTCACCAAGAATGCTTTTGGACAAAGGACTCTTTGTCTCAGTAAAGAACAAATCTCAAATTGTTCAGAGAACGGCCATGCCAGATCCATCTGCTGCTCTTGATAGAACTTTTCTCTTCTGGCACCCCTTCTAAAATGTCTTATGCTTTCTGGATATTCAGCACCATCCTCTTTGAAATGCCTTTAGAAACAATCTTCCCATCTTCCTTTTCCAGGAGGGTTAACTCAAGCCCAGATGATGAAGTGGGTGATATTTACTTCCAGTTTCTCTTCTCCTCTTTCTACTGATCTCCTTAGCAAGGTCAAACACATCCCAGCTCTCAATTAACATAATGGGCTACTATGTATTACATATCAACTTAAGTTAACAGATATTCATTAAACTTCTATCACGAGGAAGTTAATGCGCTGGATACAAAGTCAAGAAAAATACCTGCCTAGTCAAATATTTCTATTTAAGCAAAAATACTCAACTCAAAGGAGGTTTCTAGTAATAACAGCTGCCAACTATTAAGTGCTTTCTATATGTAAGGCTCCATTCTAAGCATTTTAATCCTCAACACAACCTATGAGGTAAGAAGTAGTAGTATTCCCATTTTACAGATGAAACTGAGACTTAAAACAGTCACTTCTCTATGGTTACAGAGTTATCAAGTGGTAATACCAACATTCAAACTCTGTCAGTTTGACTTCTCACTCTTAACACCTACAGTATTCTAACAGGGAACTGGCAAATGGGAGAAAATAGAAAGACAATTTTAAAAATTAACATGACATTGAGAGCTCTTTTATTAGGCAATTCCTTCTTAGACAAAAGTGCGAGCAACAAAAGAAAAACTGGTCTTCAAAATTAAAACATTTTCTGCTTCAAAGAATATTCTCAAAAAAGTGAAAAGGCAACCTACAGAATGGAAAATATTTGTAAACGATATATCTAATAAGAGATTTGTATAAAGAATATATAAGGAACTCCTACAACTCAATAAAAATATAACCCAATTTAAAAACAGGTAAAAGTTTTAAATAGAGATTTTCCCTCCCAAAATATGCAAATGACTAATAAGCACATGCAAAGATGATCAACATAATAAACCATCAGGAAAATATAAATTAAAATCACAATGTGATGGCATACTAGGAAGGCTATAAGAAAAAAAATAAACAATATCAAGTGTGGATGAAGATATGGAGAAATGGGAACACTCATACACTGCTGATGGGAATGTCAAATACTGCAGCCACTTTGGCAGTTTCTCAAATGGTGAAACATATACTATATGACTCAGCTCCTAGGTATAAATCCGGTTCTACTCCTTAGTATATATCCAAGAGAATATAAAACATATGTCCTCACAAAAACTTGGACACAAATGTTCATAGTGTTATTTATAATAGACAAAAAAGTAGAAACAATACAAATGTCCATCAACTGGATAAATAAAATGTGGTCTATCCATACAACGGAATATTATTCAGCAATTAAAAGGAAAGTACTGATACGTGCTACAACATGAGTGAAACTTGAAAACACTATGCTAAGTGAAAAAAGTCAGTCACAAGAGACCACATATTGTATGATTCCATTCATATGAAAAGTCTAAAATAGGCAAATTTATAAAGACAGAAAGTAAATTAGTGGTTGCCTAGAACCAGGAAGGTAGTTTGGGAGGGAATGGGGAATGACTGCACAGCGTTTCTTTTCAGGGTGACAAAAATATTCTAAAATTAGTGGTGATAAATTATAATGGTAGATGAATTATATCTCAATAAAGCTGTTGCCAAAAAAATAAAATTTGAGACAAAAACAAGGAAATGTCCCATTGCTGAAATGCATGGTGTAACGATTAATGGATAACATGTTTCTGTCTTTCTTATTGAAAAGAGTAATATTTAGATTAAAAAGTGTAAAATAAACATTGCAAGAGGGAACTGAAGATAAAGATTGTAGAAGAGCACCTGACTTCTCTAAATGAATCCACCACTCCTGGCCTGAAGAAATTACACTCCAGGACTTTGATAAAGTTTGGAGGTTAACCTAGTAAACCATTGAATGAAATCTGGAGAGTTCGTGTAAAAATGGGAAAACTGTTAGAAATTGCAGAAAACTGGTGATAAGTAATTTTCTTTATTTTTAGAAAGAGAAAGGATAGAATCTGCAAACCATAAGTGAAAGATCCTAGCATTGATCCCAGATAAGATTCTAGAATGAACTATCCAAAAGATATGTTTTTAAACACTTAGAAAAATGTAACCACTAAGTCAGCAAGGATTTATAAATAATCATGCCTGGCTAACTCTATTCTCTTTTTGAATAGAATTATTAGACATAGTTATATATGGTATTTTGACAAAACATTTGATGAGAAATAGACCAAGTAGAAGCATTATAAGGGCATTTCTTGAACAAATAAACCCAAGGGAGTGCTAATTCATTGATCAATATCGATTTAAAAATGACTTCTAGTAGAGTGAACCAGCATTCTGACTTGGCATTGTTCTGTGAAACACTATCATCAATGACTTAAAAAGAAAATATAGTAGGCATAATTATCACATTGTATGCTACTTATCTATTGCTGCATAACAAATTTCCACAAATTTGGTGGCTTAAAACACACATTATCTTACATCTCATGTGGGTCAGGAATCCAAGAATAGCTTTAGTTGGGTCCTCTGCTTCAGTCTCTCTCACAAGGCTGTAATCAAATGTTGACCAGGGCTGGGTCTCATCTAAATACTCAAATGGAGAAGGATCTGCTTCCAAGTTCACGTAGTTGTTGGTCTGAGGTCCTCAGTTCCTAAATGTTGGCCAAAGGCTACACTCAGTTCTTTGCCACGTGGACTTCTGCAAGATGTCCTCCTAGCAAGATGGAAGTCACGATCTTACATAACCAAATCGCTGAAGTGACTTGCCATCACCCTTCCTATATTCTATTGATCATAGATCTTGCCAACACTCAAGGGGTGAGGATTACATAAGAGTGCGACAATCAAGAGGCAGGAATCATTGGGGGCCATCTTAGGGTCTGCCCACCACTCTTGGGTAATCCAACATGTCAAGTAACTTTTCCAGTTCAGATCATTTGCAATAGCTGTTCCCTCTCTCTGGAATGCTCTTCCCCCAGATAATCACATAACTGGCTCCTTCTCATTCATCAAGTATAAGCTCAAATATCACCTCAAAGATGTAACACTTATGAAATTCCAAAATATCTTGTTTTTGTGGCTTACAAGAGTACGTAATGATGAAATAACGTGAATTAAAAGTGGGATAAAAGGAGAAAGAAAAATATCTGTGCTGAAATGATTTGGTCCCTGGATATTAAAAACTCCATGAGTTTTTTTAATATTACACTATTGAAAAACAATATTAAAACAACAGAAATTCAAAATAAATTTCCTGAAATCTCTAGTCAAAACAATGTTTTATTTATTGATGTTACTTTAAGTCCTTGTCCATGCCTATGTTCAATTTGTACATATAGTAATTCCACAGCTAGTATTTTATATTATACATTTTTGCTCAACATTATTCCATAATAATTTCTTCCTTTTTGTTAGTCTTTTTTTCTTTCTCTCCACAACCCTGGACTATAACCAATGCTAACAGCCTGGTGTATTTCTCTACATCTTTCTCTATGCTCATTAAAACATATCCAAATATATACATACATTATGGGGGCTATTCTTATGGTAGTAAGTTTTTAAAAATGGGATCATATATTCCTGTATATATTGCTTTTCTCAGCTATTATTTCATGGATATCTGTTCACTTTAAAAGAAATAGTTCTAACCTATATGACAGCTGTATAATATTCCACATCAGGTCATTTATCAACATTTCCTAGACATGTAGGTTGTTTTCAGATTTTTTCACTTTTTTTCCTTCCTTTTTTGCTTCTTCAAACAATGCTGCAGTAAAAATCTCTACATCCCTGCACATATAATCTTCTTCTGTGCTGATGACTTTATTACTAAAGGACAGATCCCGGAGTAGAATTCTTTTAGTTCCTCAAATACTTCATGCTTTTTTCACCCTAGAACCTTTGCTCATGCTGTTTTCTTTTCCTAAAATGATTCCTAACAGAAAAATCTGCAATTTTGTCTTTATTAATATAATTATTTAATGTCTGTCTCATTAGGTTAAGTTCCTTGAGAGCTGAATCGTATTCATGCTTTAGGTGTTAGCTTAAATATACCTGTTTGTAGAGGTTTTCCATGAACTCCAATCCAAATTTATCTCCCATCATATTCTTTCAATATTCTTTCATATTTTCCATTTTTCTTAGAAATTATCACAATTTGTAATTATATGTTTATTTGTGTAATTCTTTAATGTTATAGTCTCCCCCATAAGGACTACAGGGAGCACATCTATTTTGTTCATCGGTATAACCCTTACCTCTAGATGTGTATGGCACATGAAAGATGTTCAGTAAATAGCTGTTAAATATTTAAATAATTCTTAAAGAAAGGGCTTGGAGAAAATCGTACTATGAAGTAAACCTTCCATCTACAACATTTTTTAACAGGTGAAATCTGCTTTAAGTGTTCATTAAGACATCTATGTCAGAGAATTAATATCAACATCAACAAAACATTGCAGGGAAAAAACAATTAGCTCTAAGGGACCTCTGAAGAACAATATGTGGTCTAAGAAGAGAATGTAGAAAAGGCCAGTGTAATTTTGAGAGACAGTCATGGACTAGTTCCTCTTAACAAGTACTGACTGAGCACTTACCATGTGCCAACGTTGTTCTAGATGCTGGGGATAAGGACAAAAAAACAAAAGTCCAGCCCTCATGAGAAACGGATAATTAAAAAATAAGCAAATTATACAGTATGTTAACAATTTGAAAAGTGCTATAGAGAAAAAATAACAGATGGAAAGCAGAAAGGTATCAGGGAGGAGCAATTTTTAAAGGATAGTCAGGGTAGATCTTAGGAAGATGACATTTGGGCAAAGACTTGAGGGAAGTGAAGGAGCCAGCCACATGAATATATAGAAGAAAAGTGCTCCAAAGGGAGAAAACCAGTACAAAGGCCCTGAGGCAGGAATATGCCTTGTGAATGCAAAGAATAACAAAGAAGTCGGTGAGACTATGGGCTCACTGGCTCGATAATGTTAGGAAAAAGATGGGACAGTTTATGTACTAATGGACTTAACGGACCATGCCACTTTTCTTCCTCCTCACTCCAGCTGCTACACTGAGTCATGTGCACACTCATGTAACATGTCTCAGCTCCTACTCCCTATCTCCATACAATACCCAGGGTGAGCTTTTTGATTTTCCACATTGGTGTCAACTGTGAGATTTTATGACTTCCTAAATATGAATTATACCTGGCTTATCTGTGTAGATTGTCAAGATCCTGAAGCCAAAAATCTAATCATATCATGAGGTAACTAACTGACTGAGATCAGGACGCTATTAAAAGCATTGAGATAATTACTGTACTTTTGCAGTTCCTAGAAAAAGTACCAATATTAGCCTTCTCTTTCCAACCAATCCACATCCTTCTTTTCAAAACCTACTTCTAAACCAGCCATGACTAGGAAGTCATTCCTGATCAATCATATTAACGAGGTATACATACAAAGTATGTACACATCAGAGTGCATAACTTAAAAACAGTCTAAATGTCTTATAAAGTGTACTAAAAACTCATAACTCCTTATTGACTACAGGACAAAGGAAATTCTTAGTTTAATTTTCAAGACTGTCCCCTACCTGAGCTTAAAACTGTCTTACTGTTTTGAGAACTCCCCAGCCAAGCCAGTCATTCTCCGAAGTGTCACACTTATTCACACTTTTGCTCCTTTTCTTGTTCTCCACCTAAAATATTCTTTCCAAGGCTTAACTCCATTTCCACCCCCTACATGAAGCCTTCTTTAACCACCTTAGCCATAGTAATTTTCCCCTCTTCTAACTTCTATCATTCGTCTATGTAGCTTTTTACTCAATAATTACGGGAAACTCAAAATTTCCAAACCTCCCCCAAAACACACACAGTCTTTCCCTCAAAATTTCTATCCAAACTGGTTGCCCAAGATTGGATCTTATTATCTTTGATACTATTTTATACACACATTTATTGGACACATACAATGTTAACACAGTGTTAAACCTCTTAGCATTATATTACTCCCTTACCCTCACATCCATGTGTTCATCAAGTCTTGTGAATTCTCCCCTCCATAAAAGTTTCTCAATTCCACACTTACCTCTTCAACCCTACTATTATGTCCTATTGTAGGACCTTAACCTCTCCCACCTAGACTATTGCAAGACTCTTAACTGGTCTCCCTGTCTTTAGCCTTCACTCTTCCAAGCCATTGTCTTCACTCCTGAATGACAATAAATCTGACGTCATTCTCCTTGTTAAAACCTTTGATGGTTCCAAACCTTTTAGCTTGATGAGACCCTTTACAATTCGCCCCAGATAATCTTCACAGATTCATCATGCTTTTCCCCTTGCTAGAAATATCCTTTGGTGTTTGCCTCGTAAATGCCTCCACTTCTTTCAAGATCCAATTCAAAAGTCGCCTCCTAACTATAATAACTTTCTCTGAGCAGGATTGACTGACTCTTCATTTGTGTTTTTAGTCTTATTTTCTACCAGTTAATATTATGAGTTATATTACTATTCCTGTCTCCTCCCGCCGACACTATGAGTTCCTTCAGTACATAGCTCTGTCTCCTATGGCAGGCAAACCCAACATCTGGTGTAAACAAACTATCCTGAACAAGTATCTGTTGAATAGAACTATTGTAATTAAAAAAATTTTCAGTGAAGCCTGGCGCCTCCCAGGTGAGACACTCACCTCAGGGCAGGCCCAACTCTCAGACTAGGCAGAGGGCAAGAGTGACCCTGACTGCCGTGCTGACGAAGAGCCAAGTCTGGCGGGCCAGCTCTGGGCCTGGCTAAGGGAGGTCGCGGAGGATGGCTGCCTGAGGGTACTACTGGGCCAATTGAGTGAAGGGTAGTAACACAGTCCGACTGACTAACCGAAGGCAGTGGCGGATCCTAACCGACTGCCCGACGGACCAAAGGCAAGAAGAAATGAGAGTGGCCACCGTCATCTTCGAAGACGACGAAACACAGCAAAGCAAGAGCGGCAAAGACGGAAAGTTCGCGCCTCCTGCCTCTCCTCACGCGGAGGAGCACGGGAAAAGGATTGGCAGGCGGCGCGCTTCGCCGAGTGCGCGTGCGCAGCCCTCCCCTACGTCCTCAACACACGTCGCTCCGTTCTCCCCCACGCTCTGCCAGTTTGCGTTTCGCCGAGTGCGCGCGCGCGGCAGCCCCATTTCCCCGCCCCTCACGTGGCCCCACCCACTCGCCGTAGGCGCGCCTGAGCCTCTGGGGCGGGCCTTACTGGTCACGTGACTCCCGTCTTGCGCTCTCTCCACTACAGCCTTCCTAGCTCCTCCACTGCCAAGAGTCCGGCGTTATGGCTGCCGCCATTCTACGCGCCGCTTCTCTCTCCCCACTATTTCCCCTTCTCCTGTTCCTTTTGTTCCTCTCCGCTCCGCAGGGCGGCAGCGGCCTGCACACCAAGGGTGCCCTTCCCCTGGATACAGTCACTTTTTACAAGGTAACGGGGGCGGAGAACATCGCGCGCAGGTGCAGCCAGAGCGCCCAGGGGAGCGCACACCCGTGGGAGACATAGGGCACAGAGGGCTGTTAGGAGGTGGTCTGTATCGACGATCTCGGGGCTTCCCACCATCCAAAGGGCTGAGGGACTCTGTACCGAGACCATATCATGACCATGGAGTCTCCGTGCTCCATGGTCCCTGCGCGCTGTTGCCTTAGCAGTATTTGTACTTTGTTTCCTCTTTGCAAAAGAGGTGCCGAGATGCAGCCCAGGGAACCGGGTTCCCCTTCCCCTCACCTATGGGGAGAGGGCGGTGCCGGGCAAGATCCAATCCTTGAGTTCCAAGTGGGAGACCCGGAGGGCGGTGCAAGCCGGTCGCCACAGTTCTGGCTGTGGTTGGGCGGAGGGGTGGAAACCCGGCTTGTGAGCATGCATTTCTGCGCCCCATTTCCCTTGGCTTGAATTGCAGCTTGCTTTGCAATATGCAAAAAATGCCAGATATTCTGAATCTCCTTGAAAAGTGCAAGCATTAAGAATAAACTTCGGTTCAGCCACCCTGTGGGGAATATCTTGGACTTGGGACAAATGACTAAAATCGTGTCAAGACGTGGGAGGATTCGCCAGTACTTCCCACCCCCGTATTTACAGAATGTGGGGTCCTGGCCTGAGTTAATGGTCGTTGGAAATGTTGAGGGCTGAATGCAGCCCCGACCGCCCCCCCCCACCCTTGCACCTGTCTTCACCCACTGGCAGCTTTTAAATTTGTCTACAAAATGGACAGGCCAAGGGTTTGAGAGAGAGCCTGTCGTTTTATTTTCTTAATCTGTACCCGTTGCTAGGAAGTGAAACCAAGAAGTAGAGTTCTAAATCTATCTCAAATGGTTGAACTCTTCCTATTTTCAGAAGGGTTTCTTGTGCGTTTGGCACCTGTGGCTCATTCAAGGCAGAATTTCAAGAATTTAAAAGTGGAAATGGCTGGTTGGTTGTCAGGCACACTCCACAGCGCCCTATGCTTTGGGGACCTTTATTGGCAACGTGACACCCCTAACCCCTAAACATGGGAGTGGAATAACATTACAGACCAAGTGTGACTTAGAAGGAAACTGCACTGTAAAGTGAACAGTATTTCCTAATCTGTTGGTGCCTCTTCATCTTTACTGCTAGCCCTCTGGTTAAGGATATCGTTACGGTAACCCCACTGGTCTCCCTGCTTTCACCCTTGAGCCTCTCAAACCATTCTCCACACAGTAGCCTAAGTCCTACATGATCTGACTCTTGCTTCTCTCTCCTTTCATCTCCTAACCATCCCCCTTTTTGCCCCTCTACTCCAGCCACACGTTTTCTGTCCTTTAAATATTCTTAGCTCATTCCTGCCGTAGGCCCTTTGCACTTGTGACTAAAACATTCTTTGCCCAATCTTTGAAAATCTGGTTGTTTCTCATCATTCAGGCTTAGGTTAAATGTTGCCTTCTCAGAGACCTTCCTTGATTTCCCTCTCCCTCAGCCTAAAGTGCCAGTCACATTCCCCTGTTTGATTGCTCACTCTTCACTCCAGCACTCATCACTGATTTTTTTCTTGTCTACTTTATTATGTCCCACATTAGAATATTACATACATAGGAAGAGCTACCTGTCTATTTTGTTCACTTAACAACTGCCACAACCTAGTGGGTAACCCATCACATAGAAAATGTTCAATAATAATTTGTTGAATGAGCAAATGTTTCTCCAGTCCCTTTCTAAATCTCACTCTCTTCATTGCCATTGAACAAAAGGAGAGCTTCTAGTGTTTTCATGCCCAGAGGCTTCATTCCATGCTTTGCCTTTCTGTGATTTCCAGTGCCTTTTTTTGTTTCTTGCCCTTTGCCATCACTAGAAATAGGAGACCCTGTCCATTTTTTTTACTCCTGTATTCACTTAGAACAGTGCCTCACACATGATAGGCCCTCAATACCTTTTTTATTCAATGAATAAATGAATAATGGATTCATCTGTATATTGAAGAAGCAAGTTGCCTAAATATAGGTTATGGTGGTGCCAATTCCTCAAGGATGAGGAGATCCTAAAGCAATTAAGAGGTACAGACCGAGTAAAAAACTAAAACCAAAATTCATTGTGTAAATGCTTGCCATTCAGAACCATTCAGCCACTGGTAAGAATGGTGAAAGTAAAAGATGGAGACCACTCAATCAGTTCTATTTCAATGTTAGAGCACCGTATGACTATTACTATTACTCCATAATACAAATGTAGGCTCCTTGCAGGTGGGATCCTTGTTGTACTTTTAAAAATTTCCCCCTGGACATGTAGCATCTGCTACCAAAGTCTGCCCTAGCTTTGTTCTTTTAGGAATTATTTTTGGAGCATATGCTACATACAGGTACTGTTGGGCACTAGTGATACAGTAGAAAACAGGTCATACAAGGTCCTTATTCTCATAAATGTGCATTCTAGTGGAGAGGACAAACAAAGGATTTCAAAGAGTAATTAATGCAGCAAAGAAAGCAGAGCAGGGTAACAAATAGAATGTGATGAAAATGAAGCAGTATTAGTATGAGTGGAGGAGGTCTCTCCATTCGGAGGGGTTATTTGAACTGAACTTTTAATGATAGACAACCATGGGAAGAATTGAGGAAAGGGCATTCCAGACAGCAGGGACAGCAAATGGAAAGGCCCTAAGTGGGTATAATAGGTTTGGTGTGTTGAACTGAAATAAGGCCAGTTGGGCGGGAGTGATGTGATCTGATTTGTATTTTAAATCTTCCCTGGTTTTAGACCCCCAGCGCTCAGAATTTTAGGGGCCAGTGACCACTTAAAGATTACCTGTTTTGGTGGTTTTTCCCTCTTCCCTTGTGTCCCTAGGCAGTATTAAATATTTTTTAGAACCTAAAGCCAAATGGACAGCAACACAATAGGGAACAAGGACTAACAAAAACTGGAGTGATGTCAGCTTGACTTAATCACAGTGATTGCCTGTGATGAAATACTGACTGGCAGAGATCACTTTGGTTAGAAAAACAAAAAGTTGTAGGAGGAAGAGAAGGCAGTATTATTGACCAAAGGCAGTTTGTTAGATGAAATCTGTGCATTGGAAGAAACCATCAAAAGGAAGTCCTTGGAATTCCTCAATATGTTAAACGTAGAATTACCAGATGACCCTGCAGTTCCACTCCTAGGTATTTACACAAAAGAAATGAAAACGGGTGTTCAAACAAAATGGTACATGAAAGTTCATAACGGCACTGTTCACAAATATCCAAAAGATGGAAACATCCCAGGTGTCCATCAGCTGATGAATGGCTAAGCAAAATGTGGTCTAGCCATACAGTAGAGCATTTGGCCACATAAAGGAACAAAATACTGATGAATGCTACAACATGGATGAACCTTAAAAACATGCTAAGTGACATAAGCCAGACATAAAAGGCCATATATTGTATGATTCTATCAGTAGACATCCATAGAGACAGAAGGCAGATTAGTGGTTGCTAGGGGTTGGGGTTAAAGATTAGGGAATGGCTGTTTAATGGGTGTGTGGTTCTGGGTGCAGGGTTCCTTTCTGGGTGGTAAAAATGTTCTGGAACTAGATGTTAGTGATGGTTGCACGACATTGTTAATACACTAAATCTCACTGAATTGTACACTTTAAAATGGTGATGTGAATTTTACAGTTGAAAATATTGGCCCTGACAGAATCTAGAGATCTAGCCAAAGTGAGCTGTAGTCTAGGGAGAGGACATTGTCCCAAACATGGCATTTTGGTAACTTCCCTTGAGCCCAAAATTGCAAAGTTCAAACTCTGGGCTCTATTGCCAAAGCATCCTCGGTGGTACCAGCTCCTTTATAGATAGGTGGTTGGTTGCTTGATTGGTTGGTTGGTTGGTTGGTTGGTGTCAGATTTCTGGTTCAGTGTTTACTGAGAAAAGCCCACTGGGATGATGGGCATGAAGGAGCCAAAGTGTGTGCTAAGTGTTTACTTAACCTTACCAAAAGAGTGACTAGAAGAGAAGGCCTTACTACATCCACAGCTTTGTTTATTCTAGACGAGGTTTTATACGTCTTTGATAATGGTGAACAAATACCTAACGGGGTACCCAGAACATAGTAGGCACCACTAAATTGTTAAAGGAATCAATGGATGGCTGGCTGGATGGATGGTTGAATGAATGAGTATCAGTATGTGAGAGCTTGTCTCCTCTGTAGGCTTTCCCACTCCATTGCTTAACCAAGGGTCCCTTGGGAAAGGCAATTAGCCCCAAAGGTCTCTGGAAAACCCCCCCACTTGCTCAGCTCTATACACCCTCAGGTCATTCCCAAAAGCAAGTTCGTCTTGGTGAAGTTCGACACCCAGTACCCCTACGGTGAGAAGCAGGATGAGTTCAAGCGTCTGGCTGAAAACTCGGCCTCCAGCGATGATCTCTTGGTGGCAGAGGTGGGGATCTCAGGTATGGACAAGTCCAGAACGACTGGGGAGGGCAAAGAGGGAGGAAGCTCGGAATTATTTCCCTACTTATAGGGGGAATGCCCAGCACCTGAGCCACACACGAGTGTATATGTGGTCATGGCCTCAGGGAGTCTGGTACCCACGGCAAGCTTAGGTTGAGCAGATTCTGTGACCACATAACCTCAGCTCAGCCTTGCGGGTGCCTGAGGAAAGAGAATCCACCATCCTTCACCTTCTACTCCACACTGACATTAAACTTAATATGAGAACTTGGAGCTCTCCTTACAGTGGACTGTGGTCAGAGAGAGTGCCATGCCTCCTAGGGGACAGCATAGTCCAAGCTTCCATGTTCATTTCAGCTCTTTTGTACCAAAACTACTGGGTTTTGGCTTTAACTCAAATCCACCAGAGTTGCCACTAAACCAAGGGCAGTTCTCAACCACAGTGACAGCTTTAATAATAATAGTGGCCAACATGTAGTGGTTTAGTCTGTAAAGATATACACAGACATTGCATTTTTACTCTTCACTTGAACCCTACCTGAGGAGCGAGACATATTATCTCCATTTTATACTTAAAACTGAAGCTCAAGGCTGTAGGGCAGGCAGTGGCTCGTCCAGAATTCCACCTGTTTGTTAACCAAGCGCAGTGGGTTCTTCCCTCTCTCAGCTTCCTCCCAGCTGGAAAGCATCAGTCCCTAGTAAGTTTAAGAGTCTGGTCCTGGGTAGAGATAGCTGGCACTCTTCTCCAGGACAGTTGATCAATTCTGAGTCACTGCACGTTCACTCCCTTAGGGCTTTTAGAATAACAATAGCTGGCATTTATTCAATGTTTACTGTGAAACAGGTCACTGTGCTAAGTGTTTTTACATGTGTTTCATCCTTGTGACAAACTCGATGAAGGAAATACTGTGACCCCCAATTTTCAAATGAAGAAACATTCTTAGAGTAACTTGCTCAAGACTGTAGAGTTTAAAGTGGCAGAACTAGGATTGGAACCCCCACGCTTCCTATTCTACCGTCCCGTAATTGATGGTCTCAGCCATTTCTTCTTGACAGGTTTAAGAAACCAGTTGTCACAGCATCAGTCCTTGGGACTGCTGCTGCCTTTTAGGGAGGACATAGCAAATACTAACAGCTACCACATAATCAGTACTTAACTCTGCCAGGTTAAGTACACATAGCCCCTCATTGGGTCCTTCCAGCAGTCCTCGTGCAGTAGGCACTCTCTTACTTACCACCCGCTCCCCTTTCCCACCAAGCTCCAGCCGGTTGGCCTTTGTGATCTTTAAATACACCCAGCTTATTCCTGCCTCAAAGCTTTTGCACTTGCAGTCCCTTCCACCTGAGACACTCTTCTCAGATCTTCACCTGTCTGGCTCCTTGATATTTAGGACCCTCATGTCATCTCCAGAGAGGCCTTCTGTGACCACCTGAAGTGGGCCTCCTTACCCACTGTCACATCACCCTGTTTTATTTTCATCATGACACTAATCACTTATGTTCATTATCTTTCTTCTCACCCTTAGAAGAATATAAGTGCCTTGAAGTCGATATTCCTAATCACAGCTAGACCCCCAACAGAGAACTGTACCTACAGATAGTGGGTATATAATATTCAGAAGAATTCCCATTTCCAGATGAGGAAAATGAAACCCAGAGCGGTTAGATGACTAGTGCCACATGGCTAGGAAGCCACAGAGGAACTCACACAGTGATTTTTCTTCCTCTCAGCTCAATTAGGCCTCGTGGCAGTCTCCTGCCCTGCGTTCCTCATGGTCTTGCTCCTCCTATCTGATTTCTGTTCACAGATTATGGTGACAAGCTGAATATGGAACTGAGTGAGAAATACAAGCTGGACAAAGAGAACTACCCAGTCTTCTACCTCTTCCGGGATGGGGACTTTGAGAACCCAGTCCTGTACAGTGGGGCAGTTAAGGTTGGAGCCATCCAGCGCTGGCTAAAGGGGCATGGGGTCTACCTAGGTATGCCTGGTTGCCTGCCTACATACGACAACCTTGCTGGAGAGTTCATTAAGGCCTCTGGTGTGGAGGCCCGCCAGGCCCTCTTGAAGCAGGGACAGGATAACCTCGCAAGTGTGAAGGAGACTGAGAGGAAGTGGGCCGAGCAATACCTGAAGATCATGGGGAAGGTCTTAGACCAGGGCGAGGACTTCCCAGCATCAGAGATGACCCGGATCACCAAGCTGATTGAGAAGAACAAGATGAGCGACGGGAAGAAGGAAGAGCTCCAGAAGAGCTTGAACATCTTGACTGCCTTCCAGAAGAAGGGGGCCGAGAAGGAGGAGCTGTAAAAAGGCACTCCAAGGTTTTCCAGTTTGGTGAGGGTGGGGAGGGAGAGTTACCTGCTGGCTGTGAGACCCTTCTGAGATATCAGGGAGTGGTGGGGAAAGTGACACTAGTAACCAGAAATCTGAGCATGCCTGGACATTGATGCTGATATGACCATGCTTGGGACATCTCTATAGCCAGTCTGGGTATCGGTAGAACGCTTATTCAGATGGCTTGTGAAATTCACCCTCAGAAGGAATTGGTGCTATAAAGAATGTACAGCCCAGACCGTTAACAGGTGTAATTCTGA
Organism: Pteropus vampyrus; assembly: GCF_000151845.1. Lineage (NCBI taxonomy): Eukaryota > Metazoa > Chordata > Mammalia > Chiroptera > Pteropodidae > Pteropus > Pteropus vampyrus. The sequence continues at coordinate 3,034,880 of NW_011888804.1, forward strand.
TCCAATTAAAGTTTCCATGTTTTGGCTAAGTGGACCTGAAGCTATTCAGTTTTCTTTTACAAATGATACCTTGGCCTATGACCTGCTTTCTCTTTTGAATTTTTAATCTAAGCTGGTATGGACCCCACTCTACCAGGGTAACAGATTATCTTGACAACACTCTGGAAACTGGTCCCAGCTCAATGGCTACCTTTATTACTTTCGACTGGTGTTCAGATTCAAGTGGACTGATTGTGGGTGGTATATTGCATTGTCCATTTTCTCATCCTTAAAATTGAATGGCAACGTTAATGAACTTCAGTGTAATAATTTTCCATATGCCATGAGATACATATAGCAAATTCATAGTTTTGCTGATATAATCTGATAAGTTTTTTGAAGTTTGATTTAGATACCTAAATGATGCAATTCAGTTCAATTTGGAAATTAAAAAAGGGATTGTTTTCCAGTTAAGTTACTTTGTCACTGTCAGTTACTCAGTAAGCACCAACTTTTAAAAAGCAGAGGGAGGAAGCACTGTACTGACTTTGAAACTTCTCATGAGTGATGAGCAATATCTGCAATAAGCTTCATAACATTCCCACTTTCATATTTAACTATTTGAAATTATGAAACTGTAGCTCCTGAAATATGTCTAATTGCACCCAAAGAAATTTAAGTTGAACAGAGATGGCAAATAAAATCTTAAATGTTTATGTTCCTTATTTATCCCAGATTGGTAAAAGTCACTGTAAACAAAAAAATATGCAGGAAAATCCATGTGTCGAATTGGATTGAACAAAAACAATTGTGGAAGCTTAGGCTAACAATTCATCTAGGCAAAAGATGTTCAAACCTAAAAGCCTGCCCAAATCCAGCACAGGTACTTGCAACATTTGACAAAAGAACATATATTTGGCCCAACAAATTCAGTATTCCCCCTACTCGTTATTTCAATTTTAATTAACTTGGGGAGATGATCATTTTGGATGCTTCTCACTGCTAAACTTGCTTTAGCTGTTCTAGTTTTTTCTTATGTACCTAAAACAGTCATTTCTGAAGAACTAAGTATTCACTAACTTATGGAAATTAAAGATGGCAGAAAGAGAAAGAACTCTAAATGTATCCACAGTCCCTGAATGTGTTCTCATCTCAATTGTGAGAGGAATGGAAGAAGGTGACAACATATCCGGTGTACTTCACTGAATGGGTCCAGGCTGGGTCTTAACTATAAACCTAGGGTCTTGAAGAAACATGGGCTATGTAGCAGGACTAGATTTTTTCATTAAAGATGGGCCCTTTTTCTGGTTTAAGAGTCTGAAGTGACTTGCACATGCCATGTAAAATTCAATCTCCCAATAACGAGTCAAATGGATTCCTTCCTTCAGCTTCTTAGCATCTAGTTTAAATGACATGGCTGTTAATCAGACTAATAAAGGCTATGGACTGGCTTCCCAGAATCAAACAAGTACATACAATCTTAAGGGAACTTTCCAGATAACCTGACACAAATGAGACCATGAATCTAACATGAAGAACCCTATTCTAAGGCACTTTCAAGTTCTCTCAGAAAGTGCCAAGAATAATTTTAATTTACAAATAGTCTTCGATAACTGGTGCCCACACACCAAAAAAAAATAATAATAAAAAAAATGTTGGCATTGGAATCACATCAGGAGAGGTTGATTATTCAGTAAGAAACCAAGATAGAATGAGAATTTGAACATGGCCATCAAGACCAAGAATGTGAGATGGTTTGGGGCTTGTCTGAGTTTTAGCTCCTTTCATCAGTGCTGAAGAGTCTGAATCTTATTCAACTCTTACCCCACTGGGTGGTCCTAAGTAGTGACCTTATATGCAATAACTACTTTTCTCATATGTAAAACAGTACATTTCTGGGACCCACTTTTACTGGGATATGTGGAAGCTGGAGGTTGTAGAAAAGCTCTGCACTCTTCAAGCATAAACTGCTTTAGGTACCCCACAAATAATTTTTATAAGCATTTGGCTCACAGTTGCTTACCCTCCACTTACATGAAATACATACCTGCATTAAGGCAGTGATAGCACCAAAAAAAAAACAATATGAAAAAGTATAACTGTGAGCCCACCTTTCTGGGGAAAAGTTAAAAACGGCAGTGAGGTATATCTAAGTACCCATCTTTTGCTAAAGGAAAAGAGACAGTTGGGACAGAAGCAGGCCAAAAACTGACTTTTTTCAGAGCTCAAAAAGAGCACTTAATACATGACAGGAGACTAGGAGAGGAAAGATAAACAGCTCCTGGTTCCACTGTTAGTATGGCTGAATAAACTTAATGTCAGCCTGTATGTTCACACACACTCTTGGATAAATCACGTCATCAGCCTGTCTGAAATCCTCCAGTTAACTTGCCACTAAATTTAGAAATCTCATTCCTTCCCATGGCTAAAGTCCTTATTGCTCTGATCCCCACTCTACTTTCCATCAAGCCCTACCCTTCAACTTCTTTCATTAAGTCCCAGCCACTTGAGCCTTTTTTTTTTTTTCAGTCACTGGAACATGCTTAGCTGTCTCCTGCCTTGGGGCCTCTGCACTTGCATTGTTTTTTCCATGGCTGACTCTTCCTCATTCAGGTCAGAGGGCACCACTCAAGGAGTCCTCTCACGACCCACTTTTTCACATACCCTGATTTATTTTATTAAACCAGACTTAATTACAAACTAATATTTATTTTTATTGTCACTATCCCCACCTCAGCCACTAACTGGGATATATATGGTCTCATTTATCATTCTATCAGCAGAGCCTAAAATGGAATCTGGCACATAGTAAATAAGTACTCATTAGATATATGTTGAATTAAAGATTGCTAGCATGCAAGGTACTTCTTTTAAACAAAAAGACTAATCGCCTTGGCAGATAAATTTTAAATTCACAAATTTCACAATTTTGCTGAGGAATGTAACAATACAAAATTGAGATGAAATATATCATTTAAAAGGTAACTTCTAGGAATTTGAACAAAAATGAACCGGGCAGAAATGCCAATTTAAAAATGTTTATATAAATTAACCCATCCAGTTTAAAGTAGATTTCTATGCTTAATTCTGAAAAGGAAGAATATATACTTCCCATTTTAATAAATCACATCAAATAAGTAGGAAGAGTTTCAATAACAAGGCCATAGATACATTGAAACCCCTTTTTTATATTAAAAGTTAAAATGAAAGACAAGTCCAGATTGAACATAGTGATTGCAAAATATAATGCAATTTTGAACAATTAAAATTATGAAAATATACAAAATTGATGGGCAACACAGCTAGGCATTTGTACATTTGGAGAACACTAAAAATTTCTCTACTTTTTATCCATATCAGATAAATGATTTAAACCAAATGTTTGCTTTGGAGAGTCTCAACTTAGGATCTCAGTAGTATAAAAAGCAGTAATTTTTCAGTCTGTAAACAGTAGTCGTGTTTTTTCTCCTTTTTTGTTTTTTAAATAGCAATTTACCACACAAAAACAAAACAAAAAAACTCACACAAACCAAAAACAGCAGCAGCAGCAATGAGTTATTTGGGAATTCTCTTCAAATACCAATGACATACGATTGCTGGAGAGGGTGCTTTTTTACTCATGTAAGAATATATATATATATATATATTTTTTTTTTAACTGTACACAATTTATAGTGCATGAGTTTCCAAAGGAACAGATCAATAAAAGATATTGGCCATTTCTGCATAATTTCATTCTTTTTACAATTTTCTCAAAACGTAAGAGGTTTGGATCTAATTGAAATGCTACATTTAGTGGGAAAATCAGCAAGTAACAAAGGAAGCATAACCTTGACATAACATTGTCACTAAAACCCACCTTCTGAGTTTTTAGTAGAGGTCCCAGATGCCCCTAAGCAAGAGACTAGTAAGGTAGACCACTGGAGTCACACACTGTCCCTGAGGACCAAAGCCAGCCCACTGAGCACACATATGCTAGATAGATCAAGGTCGGTTGACAGACTTGTTTCTAAGAGCATTTCTATTTCTATGTACGGTATTTTTGGACATTCATGGAAACATCATTTCAAGAACACATGCCATACACACCCCCACTGCCACACACAAGAAATTCCATAGGTCATAGTTTTAAGAAATTATGATATGTTGTCATTAAATTACATTTGGAATCAATCAGAATTTTCAGTTCATCTTGTTCATCCTTTTGGGATGGGGTGTGACAGCTGTGGCTACTAATTTACATCAAAAGTAATTTTTTTGAAGTTACTTGATGGACTAGGATTTCCAACAAGTCTTATTTTGAACAGGTAATGTAGTCATTTTCTAAAAAATTTCCTTGGCAGTTTATAAACAGTTATTAATTGCCCTATCAAATCGTGAGTCTAAGAAAGTCCAGATGAGGAGACAAGATGCAATTGCTTTGTATACAGAGACTTTCTAAGCTCTCTTTTGAGGGAGAGAAGTATCACATCTCATTGGAGAAGTGAGTTGGAAAGGACCTTTAAGGATTTCAAGACCAATCGCCACCAGATGCTCGAATTTTCTCATCAAATTAATTTCTTTGCTCTTACAAAATTACTAACTTTAACAATATTTGGATAACAAAGACAAAAAACAGAAGTACAGATTCAAACACAAAAAGTTATCAAAGCAATTGTATAAACTGCAACATTCTCAAGAGCAATGTTTATCTTTTCTGTCAGACCTACCTCTGAAGCAATAGTCTTGAAGAGCTCCAGGTGAACAATGTAAACACCAACCCGGTGTGATCCTCAGGTTTGAAAAAAGTAAACTGAACCTCAAACCCAATGCATAACATTTCTTTTGCCAGCCAAAAATGTAAAACCTAGGTTAAGTCTATAATATACATTCCTTCCTTCCTTCCCAAACCCCGGCCCCACTTAAAAAAAAAAAAAAAAAAAAAAACTAAAGTATTATATCTTCATTTTCAAGCATATATATGTATATATACATATACACACACACATATGCTTGAAAATATACATATATATGTAAAAGCATGTACATATATATATATATATCTCACAAAACCAATGGCATTGGCATTAGACTTGCCTGCATAAATTATGTACACCTTTCTTCTTTAAAAGTGATTCCCATCTTCCCCTAACAGATGAAAGACAGCAAGCTAGTCCTCGGCAGGCTTGTAAGTGGTCTGCACTGCTTTCCCTTCCAGACAGCTCTAAGTTAACAGAAGCCCATCTATAATTTAATTCTCATGGGAGCTAGGATTGGGATGTCTGGCTACTGGGACTATTAAGCCAAAAAGTGAGCACCTGTGGTTGTCTTGAGTGGTGCCCGTCAGTGACAGGTGCTTGTACCAGATTTCATCTGAGGCCCCTTAGGTACTTGCCTTGGGTTCTATGGGAGCCAAGCAGCTGAGGAAGCCTTAAAACTAAACTGCTAACGTGGAAAGAGGGCCTGCTCCCAGTCATGGTCCCCCTCTATTTCTCCTTTCTGCTTCCTAAGGCTCAAGGACCAGACCAAAATATCCACTGCTACAATGGCAGGGCCATTCAGCTGCTCTGAGGTCGATGCTTTATGCTTAATTTCTATTGCTGCTTTTATAGGACCCTCCCCCCACCAGATGTTTCTGGTGATAGAAGGGAGGAAGAAAAGTGGGGTTCTCTTGTGGCTGCCATATGCATATGAACATGTATAAAAAGTGGTCAAACCCAGATGAGGGTCCTGCTTCTGGTTTATATACAATAATTTAATCAGTTGTATACATTTAATACCTAAAAAATTAATTCACGATCAAAGTCCTTCATGCATTTTATGAGGAAGTTCTGGATTAAAATGATGGTCAACCAGATGTAGATTTTGCCTGGGAAGATGATGTCATTTTCTGCTATAGAGTCATCAGTGCCTGTAGTTCACACTTGCTTAAATTTTTAGTTTCTTTGTGGTCTCAAGTCTTTTTTTCAGCAGCTCCCCAATTTCCAGAAGTGAGTGCAGATAACTGCTCTGCACCTTCCCTTGCACAGTCTTTGAAAATTTTCTCTCTTCCTACAAAGAAGACAAGAATTAGTGGTCCTGCTCAGAAAGCATTAGCCTAGATTATAGTTCCCCAGATATAAACTAAAATTACCATTACCTTTGGCCTCATTGCAAGCTCCATCAGAATAGGGTGGGTCATTTTCAAGTTCATAAAATGCAAAGAAGGCTAAAGCTCATCACTGATGTATATATTTCCATGTGATTTTTCACTAAGACCCTATTTTTTTCACATCATTATTCTTTCAAGTAACCTTTGTTATAAGTTATATAAAGTTGAAAAACATTTCTAATTAGTAGTTTTCATCAAGAAAAAAGGTAAAAATTTATTACTAGTCTGGACATAAAACACTTTTATTATGCACTGTACACAAAGTAGAAAAATTGAGATCTCTGATTATTTCATCAGATAAAAAGTAGGAATTTATTATTAATTTTGACATTATCACAGCCACTTTTTAAAGGCATCAAATTTACCAGTATCGACATTTTTAGTTTTAATATTGACAGGTCTCCCTCCATATTGAAAAGTCAACGGGTTCCAGAGGCCAAACTACTGAAAAAAGACCAAAGTTTTCCTAAACCTCCACTATTTGCTGCTCATTTGACCTGTGGTAGAGACCACAAAAATAAAAGGGCGGTAGGGGCCGAGGGACAGTTTTCAAACACAGAAAAGAGGTTGGCTGAGAACTGGTTAGGTTTACATGAAGCTGGCAGTATTGCAAAGCTCAGAAGAAACTGGGTAAGCACAGCCTATGTCCCACAATACTACTACTTGAGACCTCATCTATCTACCTTAGAAATACAAATGTACATAAGAAAGTATGTACAAATACATTTCATTCAGTACTGTATGTAGGAGTGAATTATAGAAACTTTTAAATGTCCAATGGTTGTGGTACATTCATATTTTGAGTACTAAACAGTTGTTTAAAAGAACAAGACTGACCTATATGCATTAACCTGAAGAGATATCTTGAATTATAAAGTTGAGTGAAAAAAAGGCAAGCTTCAGAATAAAATAGTGTATCGTTTACTTTTAAAAACCTAACAAAGGTAAAATACATTACAATTTTATATTAAAACCAGGTGTTATTCAAAAGATACAAATAATACTGTGGATTTTGTCTGAGTATAAATGGAAAAAAAAAAGGTCTTGGCACACACCCAGTTTCAGTAGATCCCCTAGGGAGCGGGGAAGGGGACCAGAACAGGAAGTGGTAGTCCAGAGGCCTTATTCATAGTGTCTCAAGTTTAGTAAGAAAGGAAAACAAAAAGAAAGAATTCTGTGAACCTAATGGAAGTTGAAGAGAATTTTTTTTTTTTTTTTTTAACCTAAAAGACAAGTACCCAGCACTATATGGATCCTATATTTGGTAGCTGGTGCTGCTCAGTATGTTATATGTATCATAACTTTAACAAAAGTAGACAATATAAGACCATTACTATTTTGTTTAATCCTCACTATAATCCTATGTAGTAGGTATTACTATGATTTCCATTTTAGAGATAAATTAGGCCCAAAGGTTAAGTGACTTTCTCAAGGTCAAAAGAGGACAGACCCAGGCTTTAAAAAATCTAGAGAGCAGCACAAAGTTAAAGATAACCTCTAGAACACTAAAAAAGAGAAATCTTACCCTTCATTTCAGGAGGCAGATCTTTTAATAAGAACAACGCCCCACAGTCACAACAGCAGGGCTCTTGTGCCTGTCACCTTCACACCGGACAGTCCTTCCCACATAACCATGGGCCTGGGCTCTGCCGACTGACTCATGGTGCCCCACACAATTCACTTTCCTGCCTCTGCTTTTTTCTGCCTCCTCCTGCTTGGAATTCCTTTCATTCATTCCTGTCTGCCTGGTGAGAACTTATTAATCCTCAAATGTCCCCTCTCCAGTAAGACTCTTTTTGACTAGATCAGATTTCTGTGCTTGTATCCTATATCCAATTTAAAGTCATTTGTATGCATCTCTCTACGGCCAGGTCTTTTAGTCGCTATTTCTACAAGCCTTTAGCCCAACAACTGCGAACTCAATACATTCATATCTACTTATTAAATATCTCAAAGATACCCAGCAAAGCCCAACTACATGAAGTAATGTGACATTCATTCAAGTATGCAAACTTTAAGATTTTTTTTTTTCAAAGAATAGGTACCATAATTTTAGGGTTTTTTTTTTTTCTATAGCATCCAGGAAAGGGTATGTGAATCTAGAATAAAGAATGAGCTTAAAATTGATCTAAAAAGTAAAAAATTTAACAGCTCAAATCTACTCTGAATTTCCAGATTTCTTCACATGGAAATGTATTCCAAAAGGACTGTCAAGTGTCTCTTCATTCAAGTGGGAAGTAGAAGGCAAAAATCCTACCTGGGATGTACCTATTTGTCCAGGATTCAATTACTAGGCCTTTACTGGATACCACGAGTGCCTGGAAGTCATAAAGGATACTGGCAGATACATATGTGTTACAGGAATACAGAAGAGGGAGAGGTGGAGATGGCTCTGGATGGTGGGACTGGGATTGATTTGAGGTTGGGAACTGGGAGGTGCTATTCTCTATTTTCTAATTCTCTTGTAACAAACAAACGTTTGTGTGTAAAGAAATGATGAAATACTACAGAACAGTTAAAAAGAATAAAGTAATTATTCATTCGTAATGGTCCCCCTAGAGATGAGTACAAAAAGCAAGAGACAAAACAATGTGTATAGGATGCTACTGTTTGTATTTAAAGGGAGTGGAGAACTAGACATAATATGCTTCTAGATGGGTTATCTAGGAGTGCACAAGAAACTATTAATAGTTCCTTCTTGGAAAGAGAACTAGCGCATAGGTTAGAATGGAAGTTGTTGTCTTTCTTTACATTTTCACTTTTTTCTACCACGTGCATATTTTACTTTTCAAAACAACTTGAAGCTTTAAAAGGAGACAAAAATATTAAAGAATTAAATAATACATCAATTAGTGCTTTTAATCACCACTGAAGTCTATATTCATTCAAATATATGTAGGAAAGCAGCTGAATATATAGTTTACCTGGCTAAAACCAAACTTGTACTTTCCCATGTCAATAAATATCTGCTTTCTTTATTCAGTCTTGGGAAATATTACATGCTCTGTGCCTTTTTCCACAGTAAGCCCCTCGCTAAAGCTCTATTGTATTGAAATTTTTCAAAAGAGGGGCTTGCAATCTTTTACAGCTGCTGTGCAAAGCAAGATTCTCTTCCTTCCCTTTCGTGGAAATATGGGGCTAAGATGATGAGTGCCTTCAGATTTCTAGATGAGTTCCCTCCTCAGCAGAGGCTTTGGTCACAGGAATACTCAAGGGAAGCATTCCTTCAAGGTCAGACTTTCATCACTGGAGCAACTAGCTAGAAACGGGTGGTACCGCCATTGCCCTCTGGCCTCCATTATAATCCTAAACCTGCTCCAGGCTGGTGAATGTTAACTTACCTGACACCATTACATCTTTAATTATTTCAGGCTGAAAGCTTTTATTTGTTTAATTTTTTAAAAGAATCTACATTTTATAGGCAAGACTTTACAGGGCTTTTTCTAACAGAATTTTAAGAAACCAGTGTAAAATAATTATCAGGAGAAATCTGATGGCTGCTACCTTTGATTTCATTCCTTTTTTGGCTGGCATGCTCTAGCCTAATTACTGACATAATTATTTCTGATGTCTAACATTTTTCTTTTTTCAGGTGGTAACTGCTTAGGTGGCAAAGAAGCCAGTTAACCCAGAAGCAAGTTAAGTTCTCATTCAAGATTATCCCTGGACTGCAAAAATATGGTTGGTTTCCTCTGGTGCTCGTAAGGGGACAATACTAATTCTACTCCTCACTAATTCATCATTAGTTTTCATGGTAAAAGAACAATCCCCACACCGCCACCGCCCAATGTACAAAATAAAGGGATGGGGTGGAGGGATATAAAGGAGGAGGGGAACCTACCACCAACACAAACAACACAGCAAACAGGCACCTTCTAACCGAAACTGCTTATAAGGAAATGATGAATTGAAAATTAACATGTCCTCATGATGTAGATAAGAACAACTGAATACCTATATATAACTTATTGCTGATCGCCCACATTCTCTTACCAGTGAGAGAGAAGTGTCTTCTAAAATAAGTTCTTCAAGTTTAAGTGCAATTAGATGTGTTTCAAGCCCTTTAATATGATCCACGACATTGGAAATTAATGTCTGAAGCCCAGCAACATAGTCTTGGAAACTGGTAAAGACAGGTGGCTGGAAAAAAAGATTTTTAAAAAGTTGGAAGATTATCAAACATATTTCCTATGCTAATATCAAATAAGCTTCACATGAAATAAACTATACTAATTCCATACTATAACATTACTTAATGCTATTAATAGTGTCAGGGATGGATACAGTTTTGGAAATCAACAGAGTCTCTCAAATGATGGTAAATTTAATTGCCAACAAATAATGCTAATTCAGCACTGATGAGCTAAGCATTTTATTAAAATGAGATTTTAGTTCACCCTGGGGAACTGGAGATAAAATTTCAACAGAAAACTATCTTAGTTGGTCATGACTCAAGTTTGGGCTGAGAATCTCCAGGAACACTGAGATGATGAGAGGAACTGGGACTTCATTTCTTCCCATTTCTTTGAGATTTCCTCTATTGTTAATAAAATGAGTGACAACAGCCAAGAAAATTCTGAAAAAGAGTAGTTAAGGGCAATTTGCCCTAATAGATATTAGAGTTTATACTATAAACTTATATTAAGTCTAAATTGGAAGTGGTATATAAGTAAATTGACAAAAAAAATCAAAGTATACAAAGCCAAGACAAACCAAAGAATATAAGGGAATTTAAATGGTAGCATTTCAAAACAGTGGTTTCAAGTAGATGAGTAGTACAGAGTTAACTAGCTAGACATTTGGAAATACAAAATAAAAATAGTAAATAAATTCCAGATAGCTTAAATATCTAAATAAAAGAAAAAAAATCCATCAAAGCACCAGAAGAAAATTTAGGTAATGACTTCTACGATCATAAATTGGAAAAGCCTGTCTAAACATTACACTAAGAACCATTAAAAGAAAAAAATCTTGTTTATTTTAAATTACTATATGGACCAAAAAAATCACTCAAGTTAAAACACGATTATGTTAAGAGCCCAAGAGCTCAAAACATATCAACAGGAAAACTACCACTACCACAATAGAAAACTTGGGCAAAGTCAGAACAAAAATTATAGCGAAGAAATCACAGCAGCATGATATAATTAAAAAAACAAAACAAAACATATAAACACAAGAAAATTAGCCAGTCAATTATGAAGGCCAGTTTTTCACTCAAGAAGTCTATTTTGAAAGTTCAACATCAGAAGAATTTTTTTAAATGCTAATTAGAAAAGAGAGAATACCAATGTTTGCCTGTCAGATGGGTAAAGACACAGACACACAACACTGTTGAATGTAAAAATGTATATACATAGTAATTTCGGGCTAAGAGATATCCTAAGGAAGTCATTATAAATTCAACTTTGTGTATTTGTTCATATTTTAATAGCAGCACAATTTATAATATTTAAAAAATTAGAACCAAATATTCATCAATGGGAATGTTATAGTTTATTAATACAACAGAATGGCATATAACCATTAAAAATAATGATACAAATATATTACTGAAATGAGATGTCCAAGATACCTGTTAAATGAAAAAAACAAATAAGCAAGTTGCAGAACTTTCTATTTAACATGATTCTCATTTGTTTGCAGTGGCTGTCACTGGTCAGTGGGAATATGGGTGATCTTCACTTTACCCACAACTTTACGTTACTTTGATAATCAGAAAAATAGGAAAGCTATTTTCATTTTGGGAAACTAGAAAAGCTACAACTACAAAAACCACAAAATTCAAATACCAAAAAGCTATTTAACAAGTTCTAGGACTGTAACCTTTCATTAGAAGAGAGAATAACAGAGCACCTCTAATCCATACTTTCAAACTTTGCACTGATGATGTTAAATTATCTTGAAAAAATGAACGAGAAGCTTCCTTCACTTAGTCCCTCATCCAAATCTAAGTATACTTTGCTTCTGAATGAATGGTAACACCCAGCACAGTGTCAAATTTAAAGAATTCCTGAATTTGTTATTCTTGAATTGTGCAGAAAGTCAGTATTACTACTAAAACCATAAACATTTTCAAGAGACAGTGGCTACTATATTGCTACAGCAAACAAGGCCTTCCTATTAAAATAGGAAAAATTCTAACAACAAAACAGTTTGTCATGTGCAGAATGAATCCTAAATAACTCCTTTAAAAAAAAGGATACACATTATGTTGTTTTACACATTCTAAAATAAAGATAGGAAGAAACTCCAAAATTGAATTTAAAAAGAAACAAATGAACTTTATTTACATCCCTCTAATAATATAACCTCAGTTTTTAATTCTAGTGCTTTTACAGAGTACCTAAACTATCTACATTCACTGGAACATATTCTAAGGACAAAAAGTAAAATTGCAAATAACGTGAACTTAATTTTGTGGGTTTGTTATTGGAACTAGTAGTGAAACTGATGTGCTAATTCCAAAACTATTTGGTATTTATTGTAAAAAAGGCAAGTGAACAAATATATTGATGCTGTTAGAAGCCGGGTTCTCATTCTATGAAAATAAAGTTACAAATATGGAATGAGGGAAGGAAGAGAAGGAAGACAAGTGATGTTGGACTGAAGCTGGAGGTATCAGTAAGAATTAATTATTTAAAACTCTGTGTGTTTGTGTATGTAATAAATTTCCTATCTCTTTCCACGGACATAACTAGAAGCAATGAAACTCCAACAGCACTTAACACACCTAACACCTAGATCTTGGTTTTGAAATACCATTCCCCATAAAGGAACCAGGAGGGCTCCTTGAAAAAGTATCTGATTTCAGGTCAATGGGAAAGTACAAAGTGCTTGGAGCATTTTTGCTGTTCCAGAAAGCAGGGACTAAAAAACTGATGAGGACACGTTCAAGGATAAAAACCAGCTTAACGTGGCTCCCATTAGCCAAATTTGAACATCCAAAGGAAAATGATGATAATGGATTATAAGGTTAATTTTAAAAAGAATGAGTTCATAGTGATACTCAGATAGTGATATTAAAAATATACAAACAAATATATATATGAATGGGGGTGGGACAGCTCTATTTTACAGAATAATGCAAGCTAAATAGAGATGACAAGTTGACAAAATTTTTAAAAATTCACCTTTGTGGAACCACTAATGTAATAATGATTCACGCAAGTCAGACTAACAATGGATGCTAAAACCAATGAGTGAAAGGCTGGTGGAAAGTAGGATAGTCACAGTCTCAAAGTATCATCCTGCAAGGGAGCAAAGGCACCTTTCCAATAAAGATATCCAGTAGACGCTTCCTTTTATCAAATAATTAAATTAGAAATCAGCAACAACGGGACATCACAACATTAGTGCCCCTGATTTAAAAACAATTAGCCAAATCCAGATTGTGGGACAGTCTACCAAAAATCTAGACAGACTGACTCTTCAACCATAAAGACAAAAGGCCAAGGAAGTGTTCTAGATTAAAGGAGGTAAAGAGACATAACTAAAAGCCGTGACAGATCCTTAGTAGGATTCTAGTATCTTGAAAAAAGGCTAAAAAGGACATAATTATTGTATCAATATTAAATTTCCTTTTTTTCTCCCGTTTTTTGTTTTTTACTGTCTTTGAATGTTAAATATGTGAAAATTTCTTGAGTATTTGTAGAGGACTGCCCTTGTTTTATCCTTGTGTTAAATATCATGAAGTCTGTACTTTTCTTTCAAATGGTTCAGCAAATTGGGGGAGGGGGACGGTATGGAAGCGAGGGAGAAGGTGAAGGTGGGGGAGGAAGAGAGGCAATGCAAATGTGGCAAACTGTTAACAAGTGGTGAGTCTAGGTAACGATATTTGGGTGTCACTATGCTAATCTTTCAGCTTTCCTGTAGGTGTGTAATTGAAAAAACAACGTTGGGGAGAGAAAATGAATATATATGGAATCCTACGGTCTGTTACAACATGTAGAGAAACAGTGAAAGAAAAAGCAGCATGCAGCCAGATTATTACTTGTGTTTTCTGTTATTATTACCATGATGATGCTGGTTTCTTTTTTCTTCTTTTTCTTTTTCTGTAAATTTAATTTATATGGTCGCAGGACACTCTCACAGTAACTGGACACCCAAAGGATAATAGAAATAGTCTGAAAGAAGAAAAATTACAAATTTATGAATAAGAATTACATTCAAGATATCTATCAGGAACAGTTAAATGTAATGGATTAAACAAAGAGACTGACAGTTCTCTACACAAATCCCTTCGATTTCTCCTCACCACCTTGATTCAGGCCTTTATCATCTCCTGCTCAGAATACTGTGACAGCTTAAATATTTATCCTTTCTTCTGGCTTTCCCAGCTCTAAACCTACTCTCCACTTACACCAGCTTCCTTTCACTTTCCTGTAGGAAGCAGGGATCTATTAACATTCTTTTCACTCAAGTGAGACATCCAAATTCCTACGTATGGAATCCAAAAGTTCTTTACCATGTGCCTTTTTCCATCCATCTCTCCAGTCAGGTAAGATGCTGCCTTACTTGCAAATCTAACTTACATAGAAAGAAATCTCCCCAGTTGGTCAGTACATAATCCTCCTTTGTGTTTAAGTTAGATGTTTACATGTCTTCTCCTATGCTCCAGTGTAAGCATGTACATACATATACGTGCAATTATTACACATTCGTTCATTCAGTAAGTACATCTTGGGCACTTAACAATGTGCCAATCACCAGAATAGAGAATACTGCCCTCAGGAAGCTTACAGACTAGTAGGAGAAGAAAAGTAAATAAACATGCAACAGAAATTAAAGGAAAGACAATAAATTATGAGTGTTTGTGATCCTCTCTGTTAAAAAAGAAGAGAGTTTTGCTACATCAGCTCCTGAATTCTCTTTCATAATGCAGAATCTCAGTAATTAATTAGTAAACAGCAACAACAAATAAAAGAAGCTGGAGGAATTAATTTAAACAACATAATAGTTAAGACACAAAGGAAAATAAAAAATAGCTAGAACTGGAGAGAATCTGAGCAATCTTCAGAGATGAGTAAAGCAAATTCCAGGAAGTTTTATCTAAGCATTATGAATAAAACCTTGGTATTCTTGAAAAAAGCTGGTCCAGAAAATGACTTAAAATGTTTCTCAATTAATGAAAGGCAGGGTGAGAAAATAAATTACAGGTATAAGGTGCCTATTACCTGTTCATTTTTGAAAAATTAATCCTGCATACATTTAAGGAAAATTGAGTTTTTCAGAAAGAAAACAAAACATACCTCAACAAAGAAGACTAGGTTTTCTAAAAGAGTGGGGTGTGTTTTCAAGTTACCATCTTTAACTTCTAACAGATCACCTTTACATTTACTGAAGACGTCTGAAACAGAAAAATATTTTATGGTTTTATTCAGGTTCTGTTTCAATGTTATTTTTAGAAACACGATGCACAATCTACTAAAGAATAAGCAAATTTAAAAGCTTATTCCAGAAATCTTCTCCCCCCACAATGAACCAAACAGCAAGGAACATCTATCTTAAGCTCTTTAAAAATCCACATGACTATTGGTCTAATTGTCTTCAAAATACAAAAGGTGGCCTTACAAATTACATATTCTAGGGTCTAAACACCAGCTAAGCCTTTCCACAGACAGACCATTGGCACAATAAATTTAAGGTTTCAAGTGAATGATTTAGAAGAACTTGTGTCATTAAGGATTTAAAGACTACAGTACACAGTATACAGCAAGTATCACATTTAATTCTCATAATTTTCATCTTTTAATTATCATTCTTCATTTGGACAATGAAATAAAAGACTGTTTAGGCTCATGAAAATAGAGACCTTTATAGATTAATATGCTTGTGTGCACCCTTTTACTAAATAATTCCATTTCTAGGAATTTAATCACAAGAAAATACTCAAATTAGTACCCAAACACTTGTGTCCCAAGATGTTCATTTCGTCAGTTATAAATATACTGTTACAAATAACTCAAGTGCATAATATGTCTTCTATGGGGGAATAGAGAAATAAATTTGGTACACTGATATAAGACTATAAATTATGCCATCCTTCAAATGAATGGAGTGTATATATAACTGACAATGTCAGTAAAGCATGTATTCTTCCTTTTCATATGTTAAAAAAACAATCACTACTATGTATTTCTATATACATGTATGGCTGGCCGTTTGGGTAGTATCTAAAAAATGTCTACGGTTCGTTCTTACCTCTGGAAAAATGGGGCTGCGAAAGGGGGAAAGACCACAGACACCTGTGTACTGTTTTATAATAGGTATCTACTGCTCCTGTCACCAAAACTTCTTAAAGTTAAAAACAAGTCTTTAAAAATACCAAAAGTATGCATTATTTTCAAATCCTCTTACAAGTTTCTATTGTAAAAATGAGCAGCTATCAGACAATTAGATGTAAAAATGGGAATCCACAGTAATAACGCTTACCTTTTAATTGTTCTAATAAAGACTTAAGACTATTCTCTACTCGCTCCTGGATCTCCACTGTATCCTCTAAAAATGAAAAGCAATGAAAAACGTTCATTTTTTAAGCAAGATTAATACCTACAAGCAACATGTGGGCAAAGACATTTTCTTTTAAGACCAATTGGCATCTAAATTCTATTACTGAGAGACAGAGAGAAAGATGAAAAAAAGGGAAAAGAAAAAAAAGGAAGAAAGGGAAAGAGGGGGAGAAAAAAAGAAAAGAAAGGTATTAATTATCTTCTGCCAAAAGCACTACCTAAAATTCTCTAGGACTAGAAATCTATGTTTCAAACACTCTAAATGACAGGATCTACAAATCTTACACTTCAGAAGAAAAAAAAAAAGCCATAGTCTATAGCATATTTGTGCTTCTTGCTGGTTTGAGAGCTTACAAAAAAACTCTTCTCCATAAAGTTAAGGGCTTCATTTTAGGTAAAGAACTCAATTTGAAATCTAACAATATTTCAACAAATCAAGAATTTCTTCAACTTCTGAACCTAAGAAGAGTTCAAATACAGAAAGGACTTAAGCTTCTAAAACATTACTTTGTAACCTGTAAATGTACTTTATATTTAAACCATATATTTCTTGTATATTAAACCAGACATTTCCAGAATAGCTTCTAGCTTGAAATTTTTCCAGTGAGGTTACAGATATTTTGTTGCATATATTAAGTGCAATACTGCAATGACAAAGGCCTTGTAAACACACTCCTGCAAATGCACTTACCTAAACCACTGGCATCCAGCTCATAAATATCACTAACAAGATAAAAGGAACTGGTCTGACACTGAGAACAGCCAGAATGAAAGAATCCGGCCATTCTGGTAGGCACAGGACCAAGGAAAGGATACTGGAAAGGAAAGGAAAAAGTGATATTCTTTAAATTCATCTAAACTCATACAAAATAAGAAAACAAGGGATTATTAACTACTGGATAAAAATCTATCTCAGTAATTAAGTTACAAAACACTAATCAGCAAACTACAGTTGTCCCCCTCTTATCTGTGGGGATACATTCCAAGAGCCCCAGTGGATGCCTGAAACCAGAGACAGTACCAAAATCTATATATACTGTTTTTTCCTATACGTACATACCTATGATAGTTTCATTTATAAACAGGGGAAGAGGTTAATAACAATAATAAAATAGAACAATTATAACCATATACCATAATAAGTTACAGGAATGTGGTCACTCGTTTCCAGGGACCCCTTGCTGGAGTCTTCGTATAGGCTCAGTGCTTGCAGGAGCAACACTTTGCCGCCAATCAAAACACGGTTCTGTTCATGTCTTCCACCCACAAACTTAATGCCTTTTCCATCTTAACTAAACAGTTACCATGCACTGTGGCTGTAACTTCTACAGTTTGAGGTACAATAGAAAAATAGCACAAATTTCTTTTCCTTCTTCACAATTTTGTGGATAGGAGATTCGTTCCTACTGTAGATCTAAACAACCTCAGCATGTGATTGTTTTTCTTATTAAGTGCAGAACTTTCACCTTTTACTTAAAGGCAGCACTTTACGACTTCTTTTTGGCATATCCGAATTACCAGCATCACTACTCTTGTGCTTTGGGGCTATTATTAAAATAAGGGTGACTTGAACGCAAGCACTGCAATACCCTGATAACCAAGATGGCTACTAAGCGACCAAAGGGCATGGATACACTGGACAAAGGGATGATTCACGTTCAGGGCGGGACGGATCAGGACAGTGCGAGATTTCATCATGCTACTCAGAACAGCAAGCAATTTAAAATGTATGAATTGTTTATTTCTGGAATTTTTCCATGTAATTTTTGGATTGCAGCTGACTTCGGCATAACCATAATTATGGAAAGCGAAACCACAGATAAAAGGAGACTATTGTAATAACTAAACCATTATGGTAAAAACAGAAACACCCATTAATTTGTTGATAGCTATTAAAAATTCACCATCACAAAGTTATTTTGCTTTTCCTCACTGCCCAGTTTGGATACTGAGAAAGCCTCTGCAATTCCCTGAGTCTATAATATTCACCTTTTTCTAATAGATGCCATAATTAGAACAAACTACTGTTCTTTACTATTCACCCACCTCGAATTTCTATTTTTAAAAAGATGTTCACAGATTATTGCAGTTTTAAATACATAATGATGATACCTGAATTTCCTTCTCAATAAATCGCTTTCCTGTCTCCAGGGCCACCTCCAGCTGTTGGAGGAGCAAACGAAGAATATCAATCCGGGAGGATACACCATTCTCGGTGGTCTTCTCTGAGTTCTTTGGCTCCATAGGGTGGTTAAGACTTGGAAGTCCACTGATCAGCCTCAGTGTTAAGGAACGGATTCTTAACCACATGGTCTCCTCCGCCAATGAAAGTTTTTTATGTTCTTCAGAAACATCCCTTTAAAAAAAATCCCCAAAACACCCTTTTTACTCAATGTGTTACCTTTAAATCTTTCGAGGTTCACTTTCATCATACAAGAGGCCTTGAATGGCCCCAACTTTCATTTACAAGCTGAATGATCTTAAACAAAGCAAAATCTCCCAAGTCCCCATTTTGGTATCCATAAGACAGGAATGATTACCTACCTCTCAGACCATTTTCCCCTTAAGACTTACTTTTCTAATGATAAAATACATTATATAAAAAATTTAAATAACAGAAAAGTAAAAAATTAGAAGGAAAACCTGCCCTGATAACCAAGGACCCACAATATTAACAAGCCTTGTATGGATTCTTTCAGATTTTTGCAATATAGATGTACAAAAATGTGCCTAAAATGTTTATATAACAATGTATTTTAAACAAAATAGATTCACAGTATTTACATTATTTTCTAAATTGCATCTTTTTATGTGTGTATACAGAAGAGTTAACATAGCAAGCCTGAGGCTATTACCTTTAAAAGAATCTGCTTGTGAGGTTGGCCTGTGGCACTCCAACCATTCCCTAATAAATAAGAGTGGCTCACTGTGCCTAGACTGTCTGTTAATGGTGAACACTTACTTTCCTTCTGGGAGTCTGGAATATTGGTATACGCTAGACAGAGGGTGCCCACGTAACTAGCTGATAAAAACCCTGGGCACCAAATCTCTAACAGGCTTCTCCAAGCAGAAACGCTGCACAAATGTTACTGCATTTTTCACTGCTAGAGAAAGCAGCACACTGGGTATGGCCCCTCACAAGAGAAAGAAGGCATTGGAAATCTGTTACGCTAAGAAAGTCTTTCCCCAAACCATTTTTATTTTTAACTTTAAAAATTCTTCTAGAATTTCTAAGGAAGTTTAACACATAATCTTTAATCTATCTGGAATTTGTTTTCACATATGCTATGAAGGAAGATCTCACATTTAGATTATCCAGTAATCCCAACATAGGGATAAGATTTATTTTCTTCCTTTGCCTTATCTCTATTTTCTGATCTCTAAAACGAACATGTATATTACATTTTTTTTTTCATATAACTCTTAGCTTCATCCTAATTCTTTAAAAATAAATTGCTCAGGGGTACTTCTAGTTACCTGTCTTTTGGATCCCAGCTGAAGAAAACGTTTAAGTCTCTGTTGTCTCGCAAGGCTTCCCATGGAATGTCATCTTCTTCTGGCCGAAGATTCATCGATTTTATACTTTCAGCTAAGCTGACTGATCTGTGATATAGAAAATTTATTTATGTATTATTTCAATAGTAAAAAGCCATGAAAATATATTAGCTAAAATTTTGTTTTACTAGAAAGAAAGAAAAGGAAAGAGGAAGGAAAGAAGAAAGAATTTATTACTAAGAAGTAAAGGCTCATATAAGGTAAAAGAGAACCAAGCACAGACCATACTGGCCTATTTCTGGAGACCCAACCAAAATAAAGTGGACCAACATTAATTCCTAAAATCCTGTGTCTGCAGGGATCCTTGTAAACATAATATGGACCAGGGTGCTGACCACTAGCTGGCTTCTGTATTCAACCTGAGACGGTGCTGGAAGTATTCTCATGCCCCATGACATGCACCAGGTTCTTCCTCCTTTCTTCCTTGCACTGTGCCCCTCCTCTACTTCCTCTTTTTTCCCAGTTTTCCTTAGCTTAAGCCTAATGTCACCCAAGGACCCATTAAAGGCACTTAGCATCTGATCTAATTCCTTAGCTCCTTTTTAGCTCTTGTACAATACTTACATATTTGCTTCAAGTAGAAGGTCTAACAACATCCGTTCAGTACGGACTTGTGCAAAATGAAGAGAATTATTCAGCCTGTTCCTAAAAGCGATAAACTCTGGGATCTTCTCAAATGCACCGTATTTGTAAGCTTGAATAATATATTCTGAGGTCTGGGAACGAAAGACATTACCTCGGTATAAATATTTCACAAGTCAGGCAATGAAGGCACACCTTGCCAGCGAAAACAAAACACTCAAACTAAAATTAAGTGAGATATTGAATCTACTCTTTAAAGGCCTTGGTCACCAAGTAATATGAGCTTTTTAAAATCTTATTTTTCTTCTTTCCTATATCCGAGTCAAATGTCTTCTTTATTAATATTACTCCAAATACCCAGCTACTGCTGGCATCACAGACTTTCTCTTAGCAGTTACATTTTTCAATTCAACAGGACTGGAGGTTTTGTTACACCACATCAGTCAAAAATTTGGTTAGTGCCATTGTGGAAGGGATACTACTCCATGTTTTTCTGCATCTAAGAAAAAAAAAGTTTCCAAGAACACCAGACCACTCTAACTACTCTACCGCCACCCCAAATAAAGATCACTGTTCTTCAGAAAAAAAGGCTGCTCCTTGGTTTTATTTATTTCTGAATACTCTGTCACAAACATAGGTATATGTGCATTACATCAGGATAGAAATCAGACGCCAAACAAAAGACCTATAGAAATTCATGTCATAATCCATTCTGAAGACAGAAAGACTTCAAGAACCCAGTTACTTGTCCATCCAAACTACATTAAGACCTCTGCTGGAAAATTCCATAAACAAGTAAGTGAAGGCCACACTCACCACATGTGCTTGAATTTTAGATTAATACACATGTACAGATGAAACATTGTGAACAGAGGCAAGATAAAGATTTCTAAATAAAAATTCTGGCACAACAGAAGAAAATCTCAGGGAAGAACATTTCATGGCAGGGCCTATGCCATCAGGATCAGAAGTAAGGATAGCACTCTTTTGGGCCAAGGGAAGTGTTAGCTCAAAGCTGACGTCTGCCCCAAAGATCCTTTCTAGGAAAGCCAGTCTTTGCATCGTCTCAGTCAGCTCTGCCCCCATCTCCATAATGTCCAAAATATTTGCCCAATAGGAAAATAGGCTAATAGTTAACAACATACCCTCTGATACACAGCCTCGCAGGGTTCATTTCAGGCCGCGGGATTGCGCCACGGGCGCTAATTCAACTGCATTCGATGCGGCTTTTAAACCCCCATGGGACACCTCGGCGAGCTGTTTGCCTGCAGTATCTGGAGAAATTAAAGACGGACGGACACAAGAAAATTAAAAAGATTACTTGTGATCCTGCAGGTTTAAAGAAGGACTATCTGAAAAAGCTTAGTGTACCTTCTAGCCCAATTAAAGGACAGTGACAGGCCCCATTGAGAAGAGGCCAGGATACTCTAAACACATATGCCTATCTGATGGTCTCTTGGCTTGGAAAATATAGCAAGGTTTACCATCAGCCCTTGCAAAAGGGACTTATAGCTTGAAAAAACTGGCTGGTTAGGGACATATGATCCAGCAATTAATCAGGATAAAAATATGACTTTGGTGATTCCAATCAAATTTATCAGTTACATTCCAAAATATGCTATGATTAAAGGAAAGAACCCAGCCTTACCAAGTGTAGAGGCAGTTTTAACTTCTGAGTGGTCCACAGACTACCACTTTAGGAAAAAGGCAACAACTTTAAAAAGAGAAAAATCAGGGGCAACAAAGAGGGAACGTGGTCCTTTAACAAACTAAGAAGGTAACTGTAGTTCTCTGGCCGCTCTCTTTAAGATAGTCCTCCTTTAATGCTGCAGTAAACTATCACTGTAGAGCTAGGAAAGAGCCTGGGCAGCTACCATAGGACAAAGGCTGAGGAAGGACTATGGTTTAAAGGAACACCCCTCTATTGGAACTGCAGGCAAAACTGGAAGCCACCGGCACTTTAAAGTCTTTAAATATGAGAGAATGTTGTCCGTACCTATTTCTACTCATTTATAAATCAATGAGGCTATTTAGATCCCATTCGGACTCCTGAAATGAACCCTGGTCACTGTAAAAATCAGCAAAATACATAGATATGAAACCCCTGAATAATGACTTTCATGAATACCTAAAATAGAAACTATTAGAGGGAAAATTTTTTTAAAGTAGAAACATATAAGTAACTTTCGCTGATATAAAAATCTAGTTCTAATTCTGGTATTGTAAAAATCTATTCTAAAGTAATGATGACAGCAGACAATGACCTTTCCAGAAAGAAAATCCCTGTGTAGACCTTCCAAATATAACTTTCAATTCTACAGCACAAAGCCTTACAAAACAGAACATCAGCTTTCCACTTAGGAATAAAAGGGTTCTTTCAAAGAGCTAGTTGGGAATTAAAATGCATCAGTCACTCAAGGAAAAACCACCTGGAGTGGTTTTGGGGATCCCCAAAACTACAATAAAAGATGTGGAGAGCATAGAGTTTTAGATTCCAGAGAGATATTTCACACTATCAGACGGTTTAACACATACAGCACGAGTACTACCGCGATCTTTATTAGCCTCAAATCCTACAGGAAACGGTCCACACCACAGACTCCATTTTCCCGTATGGGACTCAGGCTAGGCACTGTGGCTTCGGGTTTGTTTTCCTCACTGTACTGTGATTTGCTTTTGCCTCCAGAACTCCCCAAAGATTATCTACCTAAATGATTAAATAAGCTTTGTCTTCCTAGTTAATAGTAACAAAAATGAATTTCAAGCAGTCCTAGTCCCACATTAATAAAATACTATAATTTTATCAGGTTCAGCATCACAAACATTCAGGTGAATTATCACTCCTGCCACACACAACCATTAGCAAAACATCAAAGATACAAAAAGCCACCACGGACAACACGCCCCCTCAAATCACTCCTAGGGATCTCCTTTCCCTACCACAATACTTTCAGGGGTGGGTGGGTGGGTGTGTGTGTGTGTGTGTGTGTGTGTGTGTTATGTTTTTTAAAAAACAATTCTCTAAACACAATATTTGGGGGGGGGATTAAAACTTAATTTTTATTAGAATAAAATAATGTGCCTTCATTGGCCAAATCATGAACAATATGGTTTTTCAAAGAATGCTGGATGACTGGAAACAAGTGAAACCAGCCACCTGACTTGGACTAATCCCTTATTTACTTTCCACTCCCACCTCAAAGCTTTTTGAGAAACAAAACTTTGAAAGGAATTCTATAAATCAAGTGTTTAACATCTTCCTTAGAAATACAGAAATGAGAACCAGAACAATGAGATTTAAGGGACACTTTTCTTTTGATTTTTTTAAAGTTAGTGAAACATCTTCAAAAAAACAGAGGACAAGCACAGATACTTGAAAACATGGTGAAGACTCAGATTCAACTGCCCACTCATGCTAAGAGATTTTAGAAACCCAAGGTCCTAGAGATGCCCTCTGACCTCTAAGCCAGACCAGCACCTTCTGAGCAATTTGAACAAATGCTGATGCCCACTTCCTCTCTCCCTGATCAGGAGCTATGGCACAAAATGAGGTCTGAAGAGATATCAATCACTGTGGGAGAGAGGAGCTATGGGGGAGGGGAACAGGGCTTAAAAGCCAATTGATAAAGCACAGCTCACCATTTCTCGCTATACCAGCCCTCTAGGCCATGCCTTGAAACTTGTCAGAACATTATTATTGCAAGCTGACAACAAACCTATATTCCATGTTCGGAAATGCTTCTGCCGTACCCGTCTTCTATTTAATAACATTTCATAAAGAATTAGATAGAAGATAGATTAGCCTATTTAACTATTAAAGTTACAAAAAGGTTTGCTTGTCATCCTCATGAGTGCTTGCCAAGAAGAACCCCAGAAACCAGCTTCCTCACTAAGTTCCTTAGCTGCTGTTAGGCCAAAGCTCTGGGCAGACACCTGGCATGGCCCAGTTCCAGGCGATGAGTCTTAGAAGCACATTGAGAACCCAGAAGGCAGTGACCATCCTAAAGACATGCCTTATCTTTTACATATGTTCCTGGGTAGTTCTGCATAGCTGGTCGACTGAGTAGAGACAAAACAGATGGTTTTTCTACAAAAACTTCTGCTTAACTGACAAGTGGAAAACCAGGCCTGATTGCAATGAAAAATATGGTGCAAATCCCATCCTTTCATTATGGCACATAGAAGCTCTATCTTATTTATTGCTAGTTAAAAAAAAAAAAAATACTACTGGCCAAAGTTATTTAAAACATGATGCAATTGGTCAATTTTATAATTCTAAGTGTACTCACTGTTGGCAAAGAGCACAGTGGTTATAAACTTCAGAAATAAATCAAGGTAACAGCTGCTATCACAGAATCTTATACAGCAACGCAGGCTATAAACTCTTCAGGGCTATTTCTCATATCCTTGAAAAAAGTCTCTTAGAGATTAAAAGACCAATCTAAGAGGCATAACACTTCCTATCCTGTTAATACCCAGTTTTAAATTCACCTTTGCATGGATCCTATTAAACATGTCCATTCTAACCACCACAAATAACTCTTCACCTCTACCTAACAGCCTTGGCCAGTAAGCTATGGCCTAAGGACCCCTGCAAGTACAGCATGGCACGCCTTAACATGTGCACTTGTAACACGGGGGAAGATGCTCTCTGAATCACGTACACTCAGCAGGCAAGACTGTATTAAAAAAATTTTTTTTCACTTACATCTTTCTGGTTGGAGTGGAAAAACCTGAGTGCGAAGTTACACGATTGGGATGCAGCAGCGTACTGACCTAGGGATGCAGCGTATCGAGTCAAAAGATAACTAGGTCAGAAGGAAAGAAAAAAAAAACATGTTATACTTACCCATCTCTAGTATCACATACAACACTTCAAATTACTATGGCAGAGAAATAACTAGGCATATGGAAAAGTTAAAACATCCTGCCACAGAAATTATCTAATTCACAGAACCAAATTTCAAAAAAAAAAACAAAAAAACAAAAAACAAAAAAACAACCGAGCAAAGTTAATTCAGTTTTGTGGCGGACCTAAAGTTCTATGCCATGTTTTCTTACACTCAGATGATTAATGGGACACAAGTTGTAAGACAACAGAATGCTATCTTCCTAAATCAGCTCTACATGGGATAGAGAAAATACCCTTGATTCACACAAAGAACAGTCACAATACAAACTCGAAGGATCTGAGGTCAACAAATAAAGGACACGTGTCAACCTCAACTTCAAAGCAAAAGTAAAGACTTTAAAACCATGTGGGCTAAGAAAAAGGGTTCAAAGTATATAGCTGTTTGCTGTCTCTAAGGAAAACCTTACCATTTCTAAATTGACCAAATTTTAAAATTACTACAAAATACTGGGAGATATAAAACTTTTCTGCTTTGCAAATGGGTTATAATACATGATTATTTCATCTAAAAAGCTTAATACCAGGAATAACTTTACTGCTAAAATCAAAAAGTTAGAATTCCACACGTAAGGGCCCCACACTGGTATAGCTGACTGTTCATTATTCAGAGTATATACTACCAACCCAATGGTATCATGCTGGATATGCTTAGCATCAAGGCTGGAATAAAGATCCACCACTGGTTCAAACGCCCCCAGCATACAGTAGATTCGAACAAGCAGCAATTTGAATTGAGCATTGGAAGGGCTGTGAGTTAATCCCTCTTCCAGCAAAGTCAGGGCCTGCCACACAGCGGTCTCGTCACCTAGAACCAAAACAGAATAGCATTATCCACAAATCTTGAGAGCAAATGGAGGTTTCTCAAAAACAAACAAATTTATTGACATCATCTCCCCTAACTATTCTAAGAATGAGTTTATCTGGCAAAGAACAAATTTCAGATACACACCTGTAAGCAAAACAGGAAATTTACCTGAATAAACAGTCCCTCAATAGTTATCTCTATTCTAAAACATGCATCTGCAAAAATGATGCAAACTTTAAACTGCTGGATTTTGTGGAGGGAAGTTATGGAAGCTCAAAGAATCTAGATTCTGAGAAGAAATGGACTTTGAAAGAGAACTGGAGTCCACCAACCTTCTCAGTACAGGATTTTCTCTACCAGATCCCATAACAGATGCTTTTTCTAGGGATCGTTTTTCTTCCGTATGTAACTCTACAACTAGGATGTCAAATAATATTTGAAAAGAATTGTTCATTATTAATCAAAATAAAAAGATACTTCTTTTAGCCTACCAAAACTCAAAAGGTTACATGCATCAATAGCCTTAGAGATTAAGTAACTTCTCTTCTATGAACCTATCTAAATAACATGAAATGCAGATAAAGCTTTACATACAAAAATATTCACTGTACTAATCATGGGAGGATGATTAAGTAAATTACAGTAACACCTACACATGGAAACATCATATAGCCATTTGACATGAAGGAAGAGGTTTTAGTAACAAGAGGAAATACTTTTATAATGATAATCAGTAAAACACGCACACAACTCATATTAGTATGAAGAGTTCATCTTAAGCCTATAAAATACACACAAAGAAAGAGAGAAGGAAATATGCAAAAATGTTAGCATGCCTTTTGGAAGCTGGAAAAGTGAGATTAAAATAAACTGTTTTCCAAAATGTTTACAAGCTACTTTTACAGTCAGAAAAAGAAAACAACTAAAAGCTCCATCCATTTACCTTTTAAAATTATATGCTTTTTTCCCCAAGAGAAAAGAAACAAGATAACTAAAAAGTGGAGCATTAGATAAATATCATCCATAATCCTATGGAAATTATGCAAACTACCTATAATCTGTTTAAACTACCATTAGGATTTTAATGTATTGTTTCTGAACCATAATTACTTTTACACAATAGTAATCATAGCATACATTCAATTTTGTGTTCCACTCTTTTCAGTATTTTCCCATGTTGCTACCTGGTCTTTACACTCATAACTTTACTTAACACTCACTGACCTAAACTTGTGCAACACTAGATGTAAGACTGGGAGATGACAGACAGGTGGTTCCTGGCTTCTAGAGGCTCAGAATTGAAGAGACAGTTGAACAATATACAGAATAGATAATTTTAAGATATCCTAGTTATTCAAGGATAACTAGTATCAGAAAAAAATAAAACCTTCCTACAGATCTCTTTAAAATGGAAATAAAATTTCAAAGTAAATAGCGAAAAAGTAGTTTAATTTATACTCAAACCAAATATTATGAAGATTTACCATTTTATTTTATTTTGCAAAATTTAGGCTATAACTACAGCTCAATACAAATTCTTCACCAAATCAAAAGAGCTTCAAAGGTTGATGAGGTTCTGGAGGACAAAATTTTTCTAACTAAATTTTGTAATATAATAAAATGATACAAGATAAATAAGTTCTAGGGATAAAATGTACGGCATAGTAACTACAATTAACATTAACAGTACTGTATTGTATATTTGAAAGTTGCTAAGAGAATGGATCTTAATAGTTATTATAAGGAAAAAATTTCATAGCTATGTGTGGTGACAATGAAACTTACTGTTGTAATCATTTTGCAATATATACATATATCAAATCATTATGATGTATACCTTAAACTAATACAGTATAATATGTCAATTATATCTCAATAAAACTGGAGGGGAAAAATGAAATCCTTGACTTTCCATTCTACTTTTGTGGCATACCATAAAGAAATGTCTTTTTGCAAAAATATATGAGGTCACCAATTTCCTAAAGCACTTTTCTTAATCCTTTCATATTCAAATCAGTTTCTTTCAACATCCTCAACAATTTCCTATAGATTTCTAATTTTTGCCAGATCTACCTTGAACAACGACTATGCCTATGACTGGAGCACTTCAACATCACTGCCATTGACTTTAAGAAAACTTGCATCTTTATAATATCTGTAATTTCTCATGTATTTGCACTGTATAATTTTGGACAACTTGCCTGACTTTTCTCTCTGCCTGTATTTCCCTCATCCAAAAAACTGTAACAATCTTAACTGTATTGCTGTGAGGTTTAAATTAGCTAATTCATGTATAGTACTTTCAAGTGCCTGATGACCAACAAATGTCAGCTATAATTATTATTATTAGACGGTCAGATATCTTGCTCAAAAAAAACAAGAGATTAACAAAGCCATAGTCACTGTGAGCAAGAATGGATGTTAGGGCTAATTAGGGAGGGTACTTAAATAGAATCAAATTGCCAAGTAGTCAGCTCATTAATGGTTTTTACATTAAGATGACTGTGACAGCCCTATGCAACCTCATGAATCTGGGGCTCAAATAACAAATATTCTGATAAAAAAGATTTCACCTCCATCCCCCGTACAATACAGTATAACAAGAACTATCATATAGGTACATATGATGTCCTACAGAAGTTCAGAAGGGGCATAAAATCTGCAGTGAGGGCAGGGGTGAAATCAAACAGGCTTGTCAGAGGCACTGTATGAGTAAGTTATTTCAAACGGAGGCAATGTGATATTCAGTAATAGCAGCAAAAAAAATTTAAAAAGTAGGTTCGGTTTTGTAAATACATAAGAATCTGGAGATGTAGGCAGAACCTAGATTATAAAGAGCATTGTAAACTATCCTTAAAATGGTGACCTTTATCCTCAGGAAAACAGGGCACCTCTGGAGAATTTTAAGCTGAAGATGACACTATCAAAATTGAATGCTCCATGACATGATCCATGAGGGCAGGGGTTGTGTTTATCTTGCACGCTCTCCAGCCCTTTGTTTCTTCTATAGTTTTATTCTAGTGAATGATATGCAATAGTGACTAAAGTTATGTTTTCTCAAAAACTGCTAATAAGAGAAAATTTAAGGGAGTGAGACCTAGAGATGGCAATTTCAATGTCATCTGCTGAATCATCTTTCTCTTGCTCAGTGATTCATGATTCTACTTTACCATGTCTTACATTTTTGTCTTAAATGGGCTAATCAGAACTGCATTCCAAAAAGAGTACATTTTCCTGTATATAAATGTTTTAAGTGCATAAAAAGGTCATTCTATTCCATGGGCCTATACAACTATCTCTGAATCAGAGTCTCTGTATTTTATTTATTCCAACTTTGTAATAGGTTGTTTACAATCATTACTCCCTATTCAGAAACATTTAAAAACAAAACAGATATCCACTGATTTAAGATTTTCCTGATTACAGGGAGCGGGATGCTTGGGAGACTCGAGTTCTTCTAAAAGCACCCAGAAAAGGGCAAGAGAACTGGAGTAGTCCACCTAAAAGCATAAATCAAATTCTTAGACTGTATCATTAGTCTAAGGATTTATAGCCAATAAAAACAGCAAGTAAAGTTAAACTGAAATCACTGCTCCTTACCTGTTTCTCTCCATATATCAACAAGCACATGGACAGCAAGGAGACAGTAATAGTCTGAAAACTGCAATTCGGTTTTCAAACAGGATTTCCCTACAGGGGAAAAAAGTCACATCTGTATATTAACATTTGTTTAACTATGACTCCCACGAAAGAAATTTTTTAAGTAGGAAAGTAACAGGAGGGAGAAAAGAGAGGAAAAGAAAATAATAAGAATAGGGTGAATGGCACAAAAGATTCAAAATAAGGTGAGACCAGACTCAGGTGGAGCAGAAGCACTCCAGAACAGAGGTGGCATCTGAAATGGTGCCACAGGGAGAGCAGCGAGACTTGGAAGGAGGTTTTAGGAGAAGAACAGAACAGAAGCCAAGGGATGTATATAACTAAAGTAATATTATGCTCTTTACTTCACTTAATTGTTTAGAACACAGTTAGAGAAACACTGATATCTAATCAGGTAATTTACATTTTATCACCTATCTAGCAATCTGAAGATCACCTACTTCTAAATATTTATCTCACAATTTAGAACATTCCTTTTGTTCACTTACGTAGTGTCTATATTATGAATATTAATGAATATTAAGGCCTATAAGCAAAAAATGTGACAATTATCGTAAACTCTACGATTCATATACAACTGGAAGCCAACTATCTTTAGAACTCCAAGCTTAAAATTGTATGCCAACTATACTTAAATTAAAAAATAAAATAAAATGTAGAAGAAAATAGTAATAATAAAACTCCAAGCTTAAGAAAGACTTAGCATTTTATTACTTGACTAGTCTTCCCACATGAGAAAATGCACCCCTTACAGGGTGCTGTAAGTGATTTAAAAAAAAAACAAAAAACTTCTACATCTTAGCAGATCAGGGAACAACTGCACATTTTGAAAGACTGCTCACCAAATTCCAGGCCATGCTGGTACCTTAACATCAATTCTCTGACCACACTCAGCTGCTGATTTTTATCCATACTATGGTACAAGCCCAGTAGCCTCGTCAGCTGCACCACACACAAATGCTGCTGCAGCGCTCTGATGTCAGCAGGCAGTGCCAGTCTATCCTCTGTTGGTGTCGACAAAGGAACAACTCCAAGTAACTGATTAATAAACTGCAGAGTGAAAAAGACGGGACAGGTCTCAGAACAGAACCAGTCTTTAGTTAGGCCATGATTAACAAATATTGAAACGGTGTAGAAAAAGACATCAAGAAAAAAATACAAATTAAAACTCCTTTAGCATACCGTTTTCTATCTACCAAAACTGCTAAAACAAAAAATTTCTAACAGCACACAATGCTGATAACACTCCAGTGATTCTGGCACACTCATTCACTGCTGGCCAAAAGTTATTATAGTACAATACCACGTACTATAAGCACTAAAAGATTAAAAGAATTGTGAAAATGTTAGATAAATTACATCAACATAATATATAATGCAGCAATGAAAAACTTTTCTAAGACTAGAAAAGAGCAGACTACCAAAAACCAAACAAACCTACAATTATACTGATATACAAATAATTTCTTAAAGGAAACATCGTACATTGAAAGACATAGTTATGTCATGTCAGTGGCCATAAATTGCTTTTGTAATTAAAGTTTTTAAGATGATCGCAGATATACAGGCACCTATGAGAAAATGGAATGTACCTCTCACTCAGTTTCTCTCGATGATAACAATGTGCATTAAAATGTGTTTAATTCTTTAAATTTGGCAAGAACATTTTTAGAAAACACCACTTCCAGTTATACATCTATTAAACACAGGCTTATTTTCACTCACTTCCAAAATTCTATTAAGATGACAGTAAAGAACAAAGCAGGAATCAATCCAGAAGGATCAAGAACATGTGAACAGATGACAACAAATAAAACCACTGACAAGATTTCAAAAGATAAAAAGCAGAAGGGCAAGTGGTAATAATGAGCGCACAGTATGCAATGGGGAGGATCCCAGTTAGCAGCAAGGCTAGTCCAGCCACAGAACCCTGAAAGACTCAGAAATTAAAGGCACTATATGTCTCTCTGAAAGCTAACATGCTGATGGGACTGAACTAGGAGAATGTGCTAATTCTGTGAAGAAGTTAGACCCCTCCCCAAGCTCACAGACTGACTTCTTAAATCCAGCAGAAGCCTGGGCTTTTACTGCCAGAAGCTGACCCAGTGACACTGTACACTCAGGGGCAGCAGGCATAGCTAGAACAGATGAAGCGAAGCTTTGCTTATTCGGCAATGACAGCCCCAGTTACCCTCCTCCTACTCCTAACCAGATCCCAGAATGCTACCAGCCAAATGTTTAAGCCCACAAACAGAGATAGATGGTGGCAAAGAGGCTCTATGAAAAGTATTTCTAAAGTGAGGGGCAGGGAGTGGGAAGAGGTTTGGGGGAGAATAGAACAAATCTATTCATGTTTTAGACTACACTAAGAGGAGCTATATACTTTTATGGTTCTTTCAGATTGACTGGGGTAAACTGAACAACAAAATAATTAACTCCAACAAAAAAAGTTGTACAAGAAAGGTAACCTCCATATACAAAGTGGCTCAGCTGTCAATATTTCAAGTCATAAAAATATAAATATGGAATAATGACTGGACTATACTGGGAGAAGTATGTAAGGGGAAAAGTGGAATGTTATAAATGAAATTATTATCTTCCACAGTAAGGCACACCAACAGATGAAGATTATAACTGTAAAAATAAACAAATAGCTATATTAGCCTTTAATTTGGACATACAGAGGTAAATAATAGAAGAAACAGTTAAGAGTTGAAAAATGATTTGCCTGTAGACTCAGAATCAGTGGTGGAGATGACAAAGAGCTGCTACTGTTTTTCAATAGAAGCCTTTAGTGCTATTTGACTTTTTCACTGTTATACATATAATTTTTTGATACAAATTAAAATTTAACTAATGTCCCACTAAATCAGGCAGTTTCACACCTGTAACAATTTTGCTTCAATTTGTCTATAGTTATATGAATTTTTATTTTAATTATTACAATCAAATAATCACTGTGACAAAGAAACCGGGGCCCTGGTTTTCATTTTTTTGATTAAATGCATATATAGTTTCTACTGCCAGCTCTTCCATTCTTATAAGCCATTTTATATATTAGCCACATTTATTATTAACGTCTTTTTTAGTGAACGCTAACAATCTTCCAAACAGATTTTGTCATGAAACAATGGTTCATTTCTTTATTCTAGCCTGTACAGTTTTATTGCTATGCAAAAAGCTGCTTTGAACACTGGAGTCGTTCTATTGTTAGTTTAAAAAGGCAAAGGAAACAAAAGATAAAAACATCAGCCTGGGTGAGCCACTTCAGAGTAACAGGACTCAATGGCCCACTCTTGGGGGCTAGTCCCATTTTAAAAGGATTTGGCTCCTATTTCACTGGGACAACAGTTCTCCGCTGGAACCTTACTTGGACAGTGCAATCCTCTGACAAACATGCTGCTGAGCAGGGCGAATTCTTCACTACTGAAGTCATCCCACATTTAAAAGGTTGTGGCAGCAAAATTACCCCCTCAATGAAAAATTTACACAGGACTACAAAATTCACTGAGGAGGCTTTAAATCTTTTGTCTCTCAGAACAATGACTTACCTTATCACTGCTAGTATTCTAGCATTTCTCCAGAGTTCCTCAGTAGACTACCATGATGGGGTCATATGATTTTCAAACATACCAGGCAGAGCTGCTGGTGGTAGATTCGTATTCACAAACCTTTATGAACCTCAGCTGAAGGCAATGTAAGTGCTCCTCTAATGCAGCCCCATCACTCGCTGCTTCGGCTTACAAGACGGTGAGCATTGTACAATCAGCTGTTCCCTATCTTAGCCCTTAGAACATAATATGTGCAACAAATACTGAATGAATCTCTCCCATATGCTTCTAGATTCTACTTAAATCCCTCCAGTAACATGAAACTCACAACACTGTATGTTTAGAGAATTCTGGCTTCTAAAAAAAAAATCTTTTTCTGAGTCAAATTCTGAATTCCCTATAACCACTTCTTGCTGTTCCTGGTTATCATCCCTCTTCTATGAGAGCTTTTCAAATATGAGAAAGGAAGTGCTCTGTCTTCAGGAGAGCAAATCTCTCTCTTCCACTCAACCATTTCTCTCTCACCTGATTTCAAGTCCTCCTACAACCCAGAACCCTGGATGTTACAATTTATCCAGAACTTTTAAAGCTTGGCCTGAATCCTGTAAGCACAGCATCCCAGGAATAGCTTTACTGAACAAAAGTGAATAGAGACCACTGACTACTCACCAGTTTGGGAACACACTGTTCCATCTGCCCTAGAGGTGTTACCTCAAGACTGCCAAACTATCAAGCCCTGGGGGACTGATATGATCACCAACAAAAACTCTATAATCATCTCCACTGTGCTCCCAATGCGCTTCATTCACCCCACACAGGAAAGACAAAAAGCACAACACATGGTGGCAGCCCTGTGATAGGAAGACTTCCACCCTTCGTTAATTACGGAGGTTTTTATAAGTAAGCTGACCAAAGTCACAGACTTTCTTTATACATGCCAGTATTTATATGGTGCTCTACTATACCTCTGGCACACTGTTCTTCCAACTCATAGAATAATCCAACTGCCCATTACCAAGGATATCCTGGGCTAAATGCTAAAACCCTTTAATGTGGAACAGGGTATGAAGTTCCCATCAATAGGTGAGCAATCTAACCTAATACGTGTTGCTGTGGATGAGGATTCTAAAGATAAGGCTCTCCATTTCAAGATCTAAGTGATCTACATTGCTTGATTCATATCAAAAGCTCTCAATACAATAGTCCCTCCTTATCCTCAGTTTCACTTTCCATGGTTTCAGTTACCCACAGTCACCTGTGGTCCGAAAATATTAAATGGAAAATTCCAGAAATAAATAATCATAAGTATTAAATTGCACTCCATTTCTGAGCATGATGAAATCTTGTGCCATATCACTAGGGCCCACCCTGGACATGAATCAATCCTCTGTCCAGCGTCTCCCCGCTGTATACACGCCCCCGCCTGTTAGTCACTTAGTGGCTAACTCAGTTATCAGATCAACTGTAGCGGTATCATGTTTGTGTTCAAGTCACCTGTATTTTACTTAATAATGGTCCCAAAGCACAACAGTGGCAATTCCAGCAACTCAGATACGCCAAAGATAAGTCGTTAAGTGCTGCCTTTAAGTGAAAAGGTATGTATGTATAGGGGAAAAACATAGAATATATAGGGTTTGGGACTATCCACAGTTTCAAGCATCCACTGGGGGTCTTGGAACATACTGTCTGCAGATAAGGGGGGACTTATGAAAATTAACTACAATGTACTATCCTGGATTACATCCCAGAACAGAAAAGGGACATTAATGGAAAACTGCAGAAATCTAAATAAAGTTCAGAGGTTAGTTAATAGGAATATACCAATGTCAGTTTCTTAGGTTTGACAAATATGCCATGGTAATTCGAGATCTTAACATTGGGGAAAGCTGGGTGAAGACTGTAGTGTAACTTTACGTACTATCTTGATGACTTTTCTGTAAATTTCAAATTATTCCGAAGTAAAGTTTATTTTTTAAAGATCCCTAAGACTTAGAGTTTCAGGCTGCTTCAGCAAGAATAAATTATGATTTGAAATAATTAGTGATTAACTTATAGCTTTAAGCAAATCAGAGACAAGACATTAAAAGTGGGCTTCATCAAAATTTAAAATTGTTTTCTGCAAAGGATCCTGTTAGGGAATGAAAAGACAAGCTACAGACTGGGAGAAAAATATTTGAAACCACATACGTGACAAAGGACTTGCATCTAAAGTATCTAAAGAACTCTCAAAATTCAATAGTAAAAAAAAAAACAAAAATAAACTAGAAAATGAGAAAAAGATACAGACAATTCATTGAAGAAAATATAAAGATAGCAAACAAATACATGAAAAGATATTCAATATCACTAACCATTAGGAAAATGCAATTAAAACCATAATGAAGTACTACTTACTACACGTGTATCAGAATGTATAAAAGAAACAATGACAACACTAGATGCTGATGAGGAAAGAGAGAAAATGAATCACTCAATACTACTAACAAAAATTTTAAATGGTACAGCCATTGTGGAAAAGCTTGGCCATTTATGAAAACTGAACATGTAGCCACCATGATACCCAGCAATTGTACTACTGGACATTTTTCTCAGAGAAATGAACACTTATGTTCACACAAAAAATCTGCACACAAATGTCCATAGCAACTCTATATGCAAAAGCCCCAAACTAGAAACTGGTTAAAGAGCTCATGATGGTACACCCATACCATGGAAAACTATTCTGCCATAAAACGAGAATTAACTAATTGATATATGTAATGACATGGATGAATCTCCAGAGAATTATGCTGAGTGAAAAATGCCAGTCTCAAAGGTTATACATAATATGATTCCATTACTTAACATTCTTAAAATGACAAAATTATAGAAATACCAAACATATTAGTAGTTGCCAGAGGATAAGGATGGGGAAAGGGAGGTGGCTGTGGGTAAAAAACAGTAGCACATGGGATCTTGGTGGTGAACAGTCCTGTATCTTGACTGTGGTGGTGGCCACATAATCCATGTGCATTACATACTACACTAAAAACACAAAAAAACACACCACATGGGCCGGAACCGCCATCTTCCAGTAACTCACCAAAATGACCAACACAAAGGGGAAAAGCAGAGGTATCTGCTACATGTTCTCTAGGCCTTTTAGAAAACACGGAGTTGTTTGGCCTCATACACGCGAATGTATAAGAAAGATGATATTGTAGACTTCAAGGGAATGGGCACTGTTCAAAAAGGAACACCCCACAAATGTAACCATGGCAAATCTGGACGAGTTTACAATGTTGTCCAGCATGCCGGTGGCATTGTTATAAACAAGTTAAGGGCGTGAATCTTGCCAAGAGAATTTGTGTACATACTGAGCATATTAAGCTCTCTAAGAGCTGAGACAGTTTCCTGAAACATATAAAGGAAAGTAATCAAAAAAAGAAGAAAGCCAAAGAGAAAGACACCCGGGTTCAACTGAAGCTCCAGCCTGGCTCCACCCAGAGAAGTACACTCTGTGAGAACCAATGGAAAGGAGCCTGAGCTGCTGGAACCCATTCCCCATGAATTCATGGAATGACGGGTGTAATAAAAACAGACCTCTAATTGAGTAGGTGTCCCCTCCCACAAAAAATATTTAAAGAAGACTGTCCTAATTCATTAGATGATGTCTTTACTACTCAGATTTAGTGCTTTTTTTCTTGCTGAAAGATGTGAGGTGCTGTACTGTGTAACAAAGACTACAGTCCATTGGTTAGGAAACTGCATCTGTAGCATTAGTTAAGCTTCAGGGAAAGTTGATTACTCATAAGTGCATCATAAATAGCTGTAAAGATTAGGAACTTGCCTTTGAAGCCTGCTACTTAAAAACAGTTTATAAAGCAAAAAAAAAAAAAAAAAAATACACATACAAATGAATGCATATAAAACTGGTGAATATGAATAAGGTCAGTGGATTGTATCGATGTAAATTTCCTAATTATGGTATTATAATTATGCAATATGTTACCATTGGGGCAAAATGGGTAAAGGGTATACAGAGCTCTCTTTATTATTTCTCTTCCAACTGCATCTAAATCTACAATTATCTCAAAAACAACATCAAAGAAAGGAGAATCCAATTATCTACCAGAGGCTTACTTATTCTCATTGTGGCTATTTAACGAGAAATCATACCTTTAATCTGATAGGCCCTAGAGTACTTGGCTTGATGGAGCAGTTATCCTGGTATCTCAGGTTTGCCACTCTCACATATTTTAGAAAGGAAATCCACACACTTAACCTACTTACAATAAATACAGGTACCCAACAGAATTCTGAATTGTACTTACTTTTGTACACTGTGTAGCAGGTAAGAGGTCAACAAACACCTTGAGGTCTGTAAAACAACAAGGTTTATCCCCAAACTTTTTAAAATACTGGAACATTAATTCCTCTGGATCACCTAAGAGAGAAAAAAAAACCACTATTCATGGACTGAAGCAATTTCTAATTTAAGCAAAAGGTCTGATTTGAAAAACATTTATTTCAATTAAAACTTTGTTTGAATGCTTGAATGAGAATGAATGAGACTGATAATAAAGGCTGAAAGATGACTGTTTAAAAATAAACAAATACTTTAAAAAGAAGCTGAATCTTACAAACTGAGTTTAGTTGTTATTACACTTAGGAAATATGAAGCTTTTCATTCAATTAAAGTTTAAACAGTTAAAAGTTTTCATTAAAGTTTAAAGACTTATATTTATATGTAAACATTAATCATGCTTCTCTCCACAATTCCTGAACTACTTCAGAAGTATCAAATAAATGTTAACTAAATGAAAGGTAATGTCTGTTAACAGGCACACCAACAGGAGAGAAAATAAATAGGAGGAACCACAGGCCAACAACTCCAAGGTCACGTACCATGAAAAATTTAAACCTGGAAATGCAGAAATCTACTGGCTCATTTTCCTTTTCCTCAAATTAAAAACAAAAAATAAAATGCTCTCGAATTGAACTAGATTTAAGAAACAGTGATCTGTGACCTAGGGTTTCTGTAAGATTTTAGGTCCCAGTTCCTGTTCACATGTTTCTGAGAACAGAGGTCCATGGCTTCAATCAGATTTTCACA
The DNA here is from genome assembly GCF_000151845.1 of Pteropus vampyrus. NCBI lineage: Eukaryota > Metazoa > Chordata > Mammalia > Chiroptera > Pteropodidae > Pteropus > Pteropus vampyrus. Next base: position 3,073,660 of record NW_011888804.1, read on the forward strand.
GGACTCTGATCCAAAAGAGACTAAGAATTACTCACTGGCCCGGTAAAAACAAAATTTTGTGGTGACTAGACAAATTCACAAATTTGTAAGATGCAGGCTGGTGAGAGGGAAATGAAAAACAGAAGGTGAATACAGCAAGTGTCAAAGCAGATCCCAAAACATTTAAATCCAGCTTTGGAAAGAAAGTAATTCTTTGGAATCTATTTTAACAATACTTTGCTGAAGGTCACATGAAAATTTTCATTTGCAATCTGGAACTAAGACATTTAATTTCACATTACTGAGGTAGACCCAAAGAAAGAAGTTTACAGGGAATTTAAAATTGGTTGTAAAAAAATCTAGAGTGAAGTTCACAGTGAATTTTAGGACAAGCTACAAAGAACATTAATTAGATGATTAAAATGTACAGAGATGTTCTAGGACAGGTTTTAGGTATCAGAAGTATTCATCATCCCAGGACAACTGGTCCCTAAAAAAGAACCACTTAATCAACTTTTAATGAGAACAAAATTTCTATAATGATGACTGGGGGGAAAAGGTTTCTTCGAAGATTTATCAATCGAAATGCAATCGAAAAATTAAGAAAGTTTATCATCTTAAACTTAACAAAATTTAGGGTATAATTACTAAAGCTAATTCTTAGTATGAGCAAAGAATTACTCCTTTTTGGGGAAGGGGTGTCATTTTCCAACAAAATTGTAAAGTAACACAGCATGACACTCTTCACTTCTTGTGCAGTAAGCTCAATAAGAACCATTTTACAAAAACATCTAAGGGCTTCATCAAGTTTCCTGAAGGCCTCTCACTGCTTCATTATTCCAAATCATTCTTTTCTCCAATCTTGTCATTATCTTTACAAATTTTCTCTTTGACTATTAATGGCTCTAACTCAGCAAGATGTTCATCAATAGTTTTGTGAGTGCTGAAAACAAACTTCCAAGAAACCTTTCATCCATTTCATGAAATTCTGAAACTTTTGCAAAGCTGGCTTTTTGCTTTGAAATTTGATTTTACATTATTGTTGGGTCAGCAAGAGAATGTCTAACAAAGACACTAATGGAATAGAGAGATGATAATGTTAAGTCATGGTGAACACGTGACTGAGGACTAATTTTACAAATGATCTATTTATTAGTAAATATTTTCAGGTTATGAAGCTGTTTACTTCTCATATGTGACTGTCGTAGGGCTGAGATAATGAATACGGCACTTGGGCATCGAGGGCATTCTTGTATCTTCCCCAGATATCATTACAGTTTCTTACCCAGTTTGTACTCATCATTAAAACCTTGACGTCGTAAACGTCTAATCAGCTCCAGTTTAGCTAGATGTGGTCCTCGAAGATGGCGAGAACTTTTAGATTCTTCTGTTATCCGATCTTCTATAAACTTCACAGCTTCTTCTGCAGAATAATGTACTTCTCCTTCTAAAGAGCTGGGTATAAACAAATGAAAAACGTATTTTGTACTTCTATTGTCCATCTCAAAACTTAAAGTCAAGCTCAATTCAAGAAACAGATTAAAAACTAAGAAAATGAATTTCAATAATTATACGACAATACAAATGAGAATAAAAGAGAGCTCTAAGTAGATAATATGGCATGATTACTCCCAATTTGGCATTTGATTATTATAGACCGACTAATCACCTCTCTTTCTTTAAAAAAGAATGGGTAATTTTTACAATGAACATGTATATTTGTAATTTAAATAAAATGGGAAAAAAATCTTACTTTGAAAGAGATAAATTATTGAGACAGAAAAAGAGAATTCAACTAGGCTTACAATAAAACTCTGGCTACAACATAGTAAAAGGTGCCATTGTAATTCAGGAAAGAAGACAACTTACTGTTCACCTTCAGCAGGAGGAGTCCAGGCCTCTTCAATCAGTCGAAAGACAGAATCGAAATAAGTCAGATAGAACTGCCAGTCATCTGAGCTAAAATCAGATTGAATGGTGCACAAAGGATTAAACCCAAGTTGTGACAAATCTGCCGTAGGAACCATGATATTAAACTTATTTTCTAAGTTATATTTTAGTCTTTAATGGGGGAGGCACCTCCCCTCCCTCTGGGTTTCTTCTATAGCCTTAAAAGGCCAACACTCCAGTGGCATTTTCAAAATAAAAAAACTTTTGAGAGACTACTCTTTCCTTCAATAAAATGACCAGGTCTAGAAAATTAATATTCTCAACAGAAAACTCCCCACATTAGTACTTGCAACATGAGGGGGATGGGGAAAGGAGGTCTCTCTTTTAGACCAATATTGAATATTGAATTTGACAAATTAATGCTTTTCAGCATTCACTCTAAAGACCTAATACATCTTTATTGAATGATAAAAGTTCATCAAAACGTTAAAAAATATCCAGGACATGCTACTGAAAGTTCACTTTATGCCCAGAAATCTCAAAAGACAGACAAAAACTATCAATGATGACACCTGAAAGCCCCACTCTAGTCTCATAGTCAAAAAGCAGCATCTACTCACTTTTTCAGTAAGAGGCGCCGGGAAAGGGCATTGCACTCTGGCCACTTGCTCAGCTTCTTGTACATTGCCATGCACTTATTTTCCCGGCTCTGAATCTCACTTGTCAACTTCTCTACAATTAAAAATTAGAGTAGTTGGTAAGCTGGTTTCATTTCTGCTCAGAGACCAAAATAAAGTCCAAACACAAAGGAAATATCACATTTTCTTACCCACTCTCTTAGAAAATGAGGTTACTGACAGATACAGACTATCTTATTAAAGATTATTTTGCTGAAAAGAAAAAATACATTTCTGATACTAAACTTCTACAATCATTTTTTTTTTTTTTTTTTTAAAAAAAAAATTTTTTTTTTTTTTTTTTGTAAAACACAAGGATTTAGAATGTACTGAGTTGAGGGATACACTTCCGATACCCAACAGCATCTAGGGGCTGGTATATTTAGTCCACAGACAGGTTTCCCATCCATACAGTTTTAGAATATCAAATAAGCTTGGAATGGAATGGGATGAGCAAGGTGAGATGTTAGAAGAGTAAAAAGAATGGAGATGAATCAACCTCTTTCCCAACAGCTGGGAACAGAAAAACCAGGACTATATTTCTGATCAAATTAATCTGGCCCATCCTTTTAGAACAGATTAGCAGATTAAGAATACAGACATTATGAACTTCCTACGGAGAACCTCAATTTTAACAACATGTAGAACTACAATCTAGATGAGTAAAAACAGAAAGGCTGATTTGTACCCATCTTCAAGGAGGCTGAAGTTAGAGAATATGTTAAAAAACTCCTATATTTTATATAATTAAAGTAGGTTAACTCAGTTAGTTTAGGTTTTAAGACTACACACAGTCTAGTAAAGGACATATAGCACATATTTGAATGAAACAAAGTTTTTTTAATGACTACACCTACTGAGAGATCTGAAGTTACTCATCTAATGACTGTAAAGCCACAATTAAAAAAAAAGATTTATCATAACAATAACTGCGTTTCCAGGAACTTCTCCTGAGGAAATCATCAAACATGTGTAAAGAGTTAGGAACCAAAATATTCGTCATAAATTTCTAAAATAGAGGAATGGTTAAATCAATCTATGAAGTTTGTACAAATCAGTGTTCCAACAAAAAGGGAAGAAGTATTTTCACAACAATGGAGAAAAACTAACTTCTTTAACATATAACGTGCTCTTGCAAACCAGTAAGAGTAATCAAATTTTTAGAAAAAGGATAAAGAAAAACAGCTCAGAGAAGAAGAAAACATTAATGGCTTTTAAGTAAATGAAAAAAATAATTATCCTCCCTTATAATTAAAAATTATATGTTTTATCTATCAGATTGAAAAATAAAAAAATTTGATAAACGGTTTGATAATACAGCTAGGTAAGTATGCGAAAAAACAGGCCCTCTTCCATACTGATGATAAACACAGCTGAAAGGAACGCAAACTGTAGCTTCTTAGAGGGTAATCTGGTTTACAGCAAAGATGCTACTTACGAAGAGCCTAAATATCCAAGGACTGGTTAGGTAAATTCTCTACATTTAAACAATGGGATGCTGGGCAAGTCATTAAAGAGTGAGCTATTATATTAGGTGTACCCCTAAGACACACAGCTCAGTTAATATGAGTATGCAGAGCAAAGGTCACCAACTCCAATGCCTTCACAGGACAGGCAGGTAAACAAAGAGTGAATGTATCAGAGCACAAATCCTAACTAGAGACATTAAAAATTTAAAACCTCAAAGAAAAAAAAAATTTTTAATAAAAACATGCTAACTGAATAAGATTGTACCTCTATGGGCCAGGTACAGTATGTTCTCATTTGTGGTTTACAAAATAGGGGTTGGGGAGAAATACATCTTTAGAGATACATCTGTAGATAAGATACATCTAGAGAAGAATCTACAGGACAGAAGAATGGAGATCTGGGGTCGAACCTTTCACACTCCTTGAACTTTATGAATCTGTGAATTATTTTCAATTAAAAGATCTTTTTAAAAAATAAATGAGCAACAGAAAAGTCTGAAAGAACATAAAATGGTCACAAGTGATTTTCTTATATCTTCATGTTTCTGTATGAAGAAGAAACTTTCCACAACAAACATTTTCATGTTTAAACAGGAAAAAATACTTTAAGAAAACTTCAAAATTACCTCCTAATTTTCCTCTGATGACATCCAAGGCTTCCTGATACTTTCCCAAACGTTCCAGGATCATATAATAAAGTTCAACCTTACAGAAAAATAGGTGTAACCATTGAAACTTTTCAATAATAAAAAGATGGTCATTTGCATGTGTTCAAAAAGTTATCTAACAGAAAAGAAAACTATCTTCAAACGAGATGAAATTAACAGTAAGAATTGGACAACAGTATCTCCCCTCTCTATATACATCTCAGACTAGAGTGCTTGCTGCAAACAGCTCCATGTTCATTACACCTAAGCTGGGGCTTCCAAAGCTTTACATCTACACAAAAGGCAACAGTGAGGACCCAGTTCTCTGACTGGAATAAGGCAACAGGTCATAATATTGTAACATAATATTGCAACAATATCAAAATCATGCAATACTAAAGTAGAGCTTAAATAACTCACTTCAGCCTCCGCTTCTATCTTGTCCTCTTTCACCATTTTTTCTACCATTCTCTCAGCAAGGGGCAGAAACATCGTTTTTGAGAGGTTTTCATCCTGTGCCGATATAGACTAGAAGAGAAAAAAAAAGTTTTATCTCTGCTTGCACTATTTATATTAATTACCATGAAGAACATTACTATAAATCCAGCACATAATCATTTCACTACATCAAATATCAGATCTATTTTGAAATTTCAGGAAGATACAATAGAGTAGTATTCTTTGCAAGATATTTATTTAAGATTCATTATCCTATGCATTCTTAAAACATCGAGTTTCCACAATATGATCTAACTTTATTTTCGTGATCTAACTTCTAAATATTTTAAATATTTTCCTAGAAATATGTTAAGAGGGAGAATGCTTATACTGCTTATTATGTATAAAGGTATGTATCATCAACTGAAGAGAAAATCCTTTCAGATGTCTTTTTGAGATGTTCACATATTAGGAGCAATATGCCAATTGTTTATACAGCTTACTATTAGCTACAATTACCTTAAATTGATAATTAAAATTGAGGCATGGTATTAATAATTTTAACACTGCCAGAGATTCTGCTCAGAGCTCATTCACCCCCGTAAACAACCTTTCGAAATAGCTATTATTCTCATTTTATAGATAAAATAAGGTCAAGAGATTCTTCGATCACTCTCCAAGATATGTGGTGAAGCCGACAGTTGAACGTAGACCTGTTTGAACCTAGAGTCTCTCTCTTCTTAGCTGCTACATTTAAGTCCTTCCTCCCCATCCTCTCCTACACAGTACCTCATTTTGGTCCTTACAGTAGCTCTGGAAGATGAGCATCTCCACTCTGCAACGAGCAAACTAAGGCCCAGAAAGCAGAAATGATAAAACAAGGCCACCCAGTTCAAATACCTGTTCACTAACCAACAATATTGTTATAAAAGACAAAGCTCAAGTCAAAATATCAAACATTTCAGGGCTTGTACTTGATCAAATAACCCAGTAATGGATCCTTAGATTCAGGGGAAATACAGACTGTGCTACACACAAACAGACCAATACTCCAGCTCATAAAGAATACCAAACTCCCCAACTCAAAAAGTCAACTGACAATATGAAAAGTCCCTGTTTGACACATGCTGCAGCACATTACTCAAGATATTAAGAAGACACATTAAGGACAGTAACTATATACAAATATAAAAACAAATCTCAATCCCGTTCTGAATGCCATACTCACTTGCATAATTAAGCTCATCACAGACCAAAAGTAGTAAGGGTTTTTGGGGACAATCTTATACAGAGCCATGCCAGCCTGAAAGACAGAGAGCCATAAATACTTAATTTATAAAACATCATACAGAAGGCAATTAATGATCTAGACGTATGACAAGAAGTTTCCTAAGGAAAGAAGAGCACGTTTACATATCCCATTTACTATAAGTGCCTAGTGACTTGATGGATCTTCTCAATTGGCTAGCAACAGAGGTAATCAGAACATGCATTTTTGTAACATCAGGAATGATATTTCACCTTTTGAACCAGATTTTCTCAAATTAAAACCCAGTGTTTCTAGAAAATACTGCAATCTGATACAGTTCCAACAGAATATAAAAAGAAACAAAATTTGGATTATGAATGTACATCAGTAAACAAACTGAAGATATCACACTAACCAATTATAGTAAAACAAATAAACAAAGAAATCCAGACAGTATATTTAAAATTCAAAATTAGAAAAGATTACTCTGACATAATTCAAAAATTAATTCTTAGGTTAATAGTAAGGTTTTTTCAAAATACTATTGATTAGAACTGAACTCTTTCATTGAAAAATGAGTAACATACGAATACTTAACAGCAGGGATGTGGTGAGAAGGAGCAAAGTTCATCTAGTCATACATAACTGAGAACCTATCCATAATTAGCCAACTAGTAATCAGTGCTACAAACTGTCAGCTAATTATCACGGTTACTATTTTTTTTAAATCTTTTGCCTATCTTCCATCCACTTTAAAAATTACATGCAGCCCCTATTAAGTGGAAGGAAATGCCTATTCCTGCCAAGGATACAAAGACTGAATCCCAGTCCCAAAAGCATTTAAAAGCTAGGGAAAGAGAGAAGACGAATACACAAGCAACTAAAATACACTTGGCAATAAAAATAAATGTCCTATACGAAAACACCATACTAGGATGTTTCCAAGAAAGACAAGGCTAAGTCTGCTTATTCCTCCCTTTTTCTTTCTTTAAAGGAAAGTAGAAAAGGGCATTTTATCAATAAAGCCTTCTCTCCAAAGTACCAGCCTTTCAGATGAACCCTGGAGTTCAAACAGGATGTCTATAGGCAAAGACGGGGAGGTAAAAATACAAATATTTGGGGTGAACAGGTAAGTAAATCAATTCTAGGTAGCGGCAAAATGAATCCGAATGAAAACATTAAAGAAAGAAAAGACATATATTGACATGAACAAGCAGGACATTTGTCTGACACAAAGGATGAAGACAAGTAGGTAGTAGAGCAAAGGGCTGAAAGGTAGACAGATATGTTTGTTGTAAGGCATTCACAAAGGAGTCTTACAGAGCAGGGGAGTGATGTGCATAAACCTATTATTATTCTAGAAAGGGTATTTTAACAGTGAAAAAATAGAAAGAAAAAAGAGGTGAGGCAGTGAGGAAATAAACCAGATGAAGTAGATCAAACAGAAAAGAGACCTCAAAGACACTGTGGAGGTTGGATCAAGATGACCTGGAGACAGAACGGACACACAGGATAGAAAGAGAGTCTCGGATGGCTTGAGGTCCCTGCTTCCAACACCAAACTCTGGAGGAATAGAGTGTAAAGTGTTAGAAAATTAGTTTTACTTGATAATTTGGGTAAAGAAAACATTTTTATAATGACATGCAGAAATAAAGAATAGAATAAAAATGAATGTGAATTTTTAATATAAAAGACAAAAATTTCATGCCCACACCCTACTATCTTGCAGACACTAACTTTCTGCTGATATAGAAAACTTGAAAATAGACAAGTTTTAAAAAAAAACATGGCAGAAGACTGGTGACTCAGAGAATAAGAAAGTCATTTACAGAAAAAGGAAAGTCTAATCACCATGTGAACGACCTAGCAACTCTGCATTTTTTAACCTTCAAGGTGGTTTTTGTTGTTGTTTTTGTTTTTATTTGGGAGAGATGTCATCTGGGGCAGTAGAAATCCTTAAGTTTTCTGATTCCCTGGCTTCCTTCCCTCCTATCTCCACCAATTTATGCAAATCATTCATTTATTTAACAAATATTTATTTTGAGGATGCTACTGGAGGAGCTGAGGATTCAGCAACAAACAATACAAAAGCCATCATCTTCATAAAACATGACATTTAATTTATAAAATACCTATTACCCCAGACTGACATACCACTTTCAAAATACACAAACGAGCTAAGAAATTGCAACTACCTTAAACAGCAACAAAGGTAGAATAAAAATTAGATGTCCCATTCTAAAACATTTAACGCTAGAGTACTACCAATACATGAGAATGGTATAGTGTAAAAGCAAGCTATAGGTAAAACATATTAAAGAACTGTTGCTGTTAAGCCACGTCAAAGCAATTTCTCCAACAAAAAAAAAGATGCAAAATTGTGTACCCCTGGCAATGTGTTAAGTTAAACTATACAAAAATAAAATCTGTTCAAAAGATTTTTTCTTTTGTTCAAAATTTACCTTAATACTGCTATTGCGTGAACTTGTCCTTTTTTGTTATTTTATGTGTGTGTGTAATATAGATACAGCAAAAAAATATTTTGTGAGATGAAATTAACACGTTTAAAAAAAAAAAAGGAAAGAAATTTAAATGGAAAGTATTCATAGCCCTGTTACCTTGGTAACATTTGGTACGTACGTATCCTTAAAGATGTATACACTTTAATAAGGAGAGTGGATGTGAGGAGAGTAGAAAGAGAAGGCCACTTTACAATTGGCTCTTCTCAATGTATACCGGGAACATTGTTCTATGTCAACAAATAAAGACACCCAGTACTATTTGGGGAAGATGAACCTACTGCATTTTATTCTACCGTACAGATGAACCATAATTTCTTTTGCTATATAAAGATTGATAAACTAATATATTTTACTTAAAATGTATTCCTAGAAGTAAAAACAATATAAGGACTTACATGTATATATGTTAGTACTGTCAATTTTAAAAAAAATATCCATTTTGCATTAAAAGAAAATTATAATCTCCATACTTTTCCTGAGAATATATGCCATCAGTACATAAAACAATGATTAAATTCCTTCAAAGAATTATACTTAGGCCAAAAAAATTCTTCCAATTTAAAAACTTGCATAAGCAGATAACAGATTAATTTTAAGAAAACTCTGCTTTCAGAGGACATTATAACTACAAAGCTTTTCTAAAAACAAAAAAAAACAAAAACTAGCTTGATGTCATAACCTTTTAGGGACTTAAGAGGGCAGGTTTTATTTCTCTGGGATGTCAGCTTTACCCACCCATTAGTCCAAATGTGTCCAAATGAGGCTCACATGCCTACAAGGAACATCTAAAATGTGCTAACTTGCAAATAAGCTTCCTCCAACAACAAAGAAAAAAAGAAGAAAAAAGTATCCCAAGCAATGAGGATTTTTTCCCCTGAGGAGGATTTAAAAATCTCAGCAAGCTATAAATAGTTACATTTACAAATTAGATGTAAACTTTAAAGTTAATCTCTCTATAATCTTCATTTTTTTGCTCTGGGATTTGTGTCTCCTTTCTGAAACAATTAACAGCAATTTGAGACAAACTGAAATGGGACAATTTGAAGCAGACTTACCAGAACAATGTAATCAAATTTCTCCAAATAAAACATTTAAAAAACTTGAATAATAGTTCATCTTTAAAACACACAAGAAAGTTAACTGATCTCAACATAATTCAGTTCTACACACGTATGCAAACACACATACACCATTTAAAGGACTTTTAGCAAATCCTAATAGCAAATCCCACAGCCCAAGTGATATGGGCATCAAGTTACCTGTTGCATTTTCTTGTATTCGCCCACTCTGGCATAGGCCATGAAGAGGTGAGAGTGATACTCCTCACTGTTGGGTACTTTCTTCACAGCTGCCTCATAAAGTTTTGTAACTAGCTCCGCTAAGATAAAAAGAAATAGAATTTTCTTTAATTACTGAAGCATAACTTACATCTTAACAGCATTTAATTTTTTTCCTATTTGTAGGAAATAGATGTCTCATCATTAAGGAAAAAGAAAGTATTTACTTCGCCTCATGTGATATTACTCTTCTCTTGATTAGATGTTATTCAGTAAAACATGAAAAAGGTGAGCCTCTCCATCACATTTATAATATACAAGAACAGGATCCAGCCTGTCTCCTTCCTAACTCCCCCAGCATTTTATGTTCCAGCCACATCAAACTATTAATAGTTCCACTAGATTACCTGTGCTGTATCATGCCTCCATGCCATTGCTCTGCTCCCTTGGAAGGTAAAAGGGAAATGAAATTGACATGGAACAGACAGGAAGCATTCTTAGTATTGATAAATGCTCTCTATTTCTTAAGTTGAGACGTAGTTTCATGAATGTTCATTATTCCACATCAAACTGTCTAGTGTCACATAAAATATGTTCTGTAGTATGTATTATAAGAAATATTTATTATTTCATAATATATTTAAGAATCAACAATAAAAAACCATTTACAGATGAAATGGTAGACTAGGATATGCTCAGAAATATTCTGGCGAGGGAGGGGAACAGATAAAATTGGCCATGTGTCAATAATTGCTGATGGTGGGTAATGAGTGCAATGTGATTGATTTATTACGCTATTCTCTTGTTTTTGTCTATATTTGAAATTTTCCCTGTTAAAAAGTAGAAAAAAAAAAAGAGTAACTCTTCCATTTAGCAAATCAAAATGTCACAAATGAAACTGAAGTCCACATTCCAATTTGAGTAGCTTAATACATATAAAACACTCTTTCTGTCTAGTCTTTGGAAATCATGGTTAATGTATTATGTCGCCTTTGTCATCCACCAAATCACGAGCGATAAGTAAATCAAACAAACAGAGAACTCAATTAGAAATATCCAAAAACTTAAGCTCATGTTTAAAAGCAATGGAAGGAAAGAAACATACGTCGATGCATCTCCCGGTAAAGAATAGTCAGTGCCTGCAGCGAGTTGTCATCTGTGGGTTCAAGGGCTGCTACCTCCTGTGCCAAGGTGAAGGCTTCCTCCTGCTTTCCAGTTCTCTGTAAACCAATTGCCTTTAAAATCTGATAGAAAGACAAGATAAATCAGGTTTAAAAGGACAGAAAAGGAAATATGAACCACAGAAAGCCAATTTGAAAGCACAAGAAGTTGTAAGGTATGCCTTGGTTGCTAATCAACTAAGTCATTTTACTAAAAATATGACCAAATCAAGATTCTTTCCTATTTCAGTATATTAAGAATGCAAAACATTGCTTAAAAGGACTCTGTGGAAACAGAATAATTAAATTAGATAACTATTCCCAAAGAAATAGCTAGCTTTTAACTAAATATTATTTACAGCACTTAAATAATCAAAAAAACAAATGGTCTAAAAATACTTTGAAAAAAACATATGTAGTAACTAAAGAGATTAATTAAACATCTTTTCCCTGTAAAGATTACAATATATAACCCACCAAATATAAGTAACTCAAGATCAAATGAACTTACCTTAGCACAATGAAGATCCTTATGCTTCTTCAATAATTTATCTGCTTGCTGAATTGCCATTTTATTATTACCATTATCAAGATAATCTATGAAAACAGAAATTATAGTAGTTATATTCCTTCAACAATAAATATGAAAAATGCACGGGCTGGTATCAGATGTTTTGGAAAGTGTCAATACAGTAGTAAAAACATCATGGAGCCAATTTTAACACTAAACGACTAGGATAGCCCAAAATACCACCTTACAGCCATCCCTATAGTCCTCTTTCATCCAAAAGCCATATAATCCAGTTATATTAATCCTTAAGGAAGACTCAAGGCAAACATATTTAGATGACAGATGACATTAATATCTTTACCTGTGGGAAATAAATAGGTTTAGTCACCCCAAAATTAAAATATATTTTTAAAAAAGAACGCTTTCTAATATTCAAACTTTAAAGCCACCAAATAATGTTCTTTCAATAAAATCTTTACTGAGTACTTCCTTTATCACAGAGTTAAGTGTTCTTCGCTGAAGAAAAGAGAAAGATTACCCATGGTGGAGGCAGTAGAGATGAAGTCCAATAATATCAGGAGTGGGAAAGGATGCAAAGAAAACTAAACTTTCAAACACTCTAGCAAAAATATAAACTAGCACTGACCTTGAAGAACAATTGACTTCTAGGTTCTCTAAGCTATATATCCATTCTGGCTTTTAAGGAATATGGAGACCTGCTACAAAATTGCATTAAGGGGCGGGGGCGGGGGGGGGGAGAGTGGAGAGTAATCGATTATTATTCAAAAGTCTAACAAAAGCAAAGATTCATTTCCAGATGAGAAGATCTAAAAGAAAATGAGAAGTGTATTAAATGGGAAACAGTGGTAACTGTTGATTCTAAATATAGAAAGATGACTAAACACAGGCCAGCTACAACCTGCTACAACTACCAGGTCCCTCTTTTAGCGTAGGGACAGACCAGGCACAGAAAACTCAAAATAATCTATTTTGCAACCATGAGAGAGCAACGACAAATGACAGGGCAACAGCAACTCTCATTCCTTGCTGGTAAGAATGCAAACTGGTTCAGCCACTTTGAAAGACAGTTTGACAGCTTCTTTGAAAACTAAACGTACTCTTACCAAACGATCCAGCAACTGAGCCCCTTGATATCTATCCAGATGAGCTGAAAACTTACTTCCTCACAAAAACCTGCACGCAATGTTTATAGCAACTTTATTCATAACTGCCAAAACTTAGAAGCAACAAAGATGCCCTTCAATAGGTTAACAGATAAACAAACTGTGGTACAACCATACAATGAAATATTACTCAGCGATAAAAAAGAAATGAGCCATAAAGCCACAAAAAACCACGGAAGAACTTTAAATGCATGTTGCTAAGTGAAAGAAGCCAATCTGATAAGGCTACGTGCTATATGATTCCAACTATATGACATTTAGAAAAGGCAAAAATTAGAGACAATAGAACAATCAGTGGTTGCCAGGGGTTGGGAGGGATGAATAGGTAGAGTTTAAGGCAGTGCAACTATTCTGTATGATACTGTAATAAAGACACATTATTGTACATTTGTCAAAACCCACAGAATGTACGACACAAAGAAGGAACCCTAATGTAAACCAGTAAACTATGTACTTTAATTAATAACATATCATATTGACTCAGCAATTGTAACAAATATATCACATTAATGCAAGATGTTAATAATAAGAGAAACTGGGGGAAAGGAGAAGAGTGTGGGGATACAGAGAAACTCTCTGTACTGTATGCTCGTTTTCTGTAAACCAAAAACTGCTCTAAAAATAAATTTAAATTTAAAAATAATAAAAGCAAAGATTCCTTCGCAGAGAAGAAAAATGAAAAGTATTTTAAGTGAGAAACAGGGTGGTAGCTGTTGATTCTGAATATAGAAAGATAATGGAACACAAACCAGTTCACAGTCTGCTACCACTACTAGTCTCTCTTTGATCATCAAGGTCCCAAATCAGCATAGAGACAGAGGAGACTGAGACAACTCAAAGTAATTTATGGCCCTGGTGGCCTGGAGTATCCCAAATAACAGAAATAGACTATCATTTTACCTAATGGGTTCAATTTTCCTCCAATGAATACTTCACTAAAACTTTTAACAGCCACATGAACACTTGAGTTTCATCTCTTCAGTCTTCACTGCGCTTAATATTGATAAGCACCTATAATGTTATGTAAAAAGATTAAAAAGCCTTACTGTGGAGGGAATCACAACCCAGGGAAGAAAGTCAAAGAGAGCCTTACTGTGGCCAGAGCATCTGAGATCTTGCCCCTTGGCAAATGTTGTCAGTTTGGCTCAAATACTCTATAAAAATTCAAAAAAGAAAAACAAAAAGAGCCCTACTGTGGAGGGAATCACAACCTAGAAAGGAAGATCAAAGACTTAGTACTCCGGTAGAGAGATCGGAGAATCACAGAACTCTAAAAGCATACAATCTTGTCCTGAATACCCAAATATCTAATACTCATTTTCTTAAATCCTTAGCTTAGCCAACAGGCCTTCATTTGTCCTTTATAGACTATGACAGAGAAAGTGCAGCTCAATGACACCTTCTCTTCCTAAAGACTTGATGCTGATCTCATTCTGAGTCAGTTCTAGTTACTGCTGACTCAGCCCTGCAAAAACTCCAGGTTTATAGAACATACCGTGAAGCCTTCTCAACGAGTAGACATCTTTGATGAAACTCCGTATCTGCGGACCTGTCCATAAACGGATCAGACCAGGCAGGGGTCAGCACCGTAAGGATACTTAACTTCCTGTAGTTGACAAGGCTCTGAAATTATTGTTCCTACCTGCCCATGTCCTCTTCTCTGGGAAAAGTTTCCACTGCCTCTGCTAAAGGGGAAGGACTGGATGACCATGTCCAGACCATGTAATTGTAGCCCAATGGAGTGGACATTTGACCTAATTTGGATAAATAAGGTTTCTGCCAGGTAATCTGTAACTGCAACACTGAAAGCCGGAGTCAGAAAGCTCTGGGAAAGCTAAAATAAAGCTCATTTGGAAGGCAATAAATATGGGTCTGAGGTTACCAGCAGCAGCTCTGGAATTTCCATTTTGAAGGAGCCTTAGAGGATGCAAGTTGGTTGATGGGGAGTGAAGAAAAGGATTTCTCCCTTGACTCTTCATTCACGTAATATTTATAAAAGAATGAAAAATGTCAACTATCTTTATCGAAAAACTGAAGGAAGGGCAGTGCTAATTAAGCTTGCGGGGAAAGGCTAATGACCTATCCATCCTCTAGCCACAGCTTGGCGTGGCCACAAAGCCAACATGTTAGGCCCTGGGTAAACTGATGAGTAAGTTGGAAAAAACAGTCTGAAGAACCAAACAAAGAACAGACACAGATAAAAGCAGAGATGAACATTTGAGAAAGAAGCTTTAGATCCTGACAGCTTTCTAGTTTCTGTGAGACCCTAGAACACTGCATTTTCTGCCTCAGGTGCCCACAAGGGTTTACAGCAACCCCTCTTTACTTGAGCTGATGTCAGTGAGTTTCTGTTCCCTGTACCCAAAAGAGTTTTAACTAAGACACTCCACCACATCCAGGCTGCTGTCAGGCTCCCCTTTCCTGGATACCTCCCTCAGTGACTACTGACTAATTGGTTGCTGAGCTTTTTGGGAAAAGTTATTTTCATTTTATATTATTGATTCTGGAACATAAATTATGTAGTCCTTGGAGAAAACAGACCAATAAAAATAATATAATAAGTCCGTCTTTTTTAGTTAAGTCTTTAAAACTTACTCAAGGGTAATTGTGGCTTGACCATAAAGATTGGTGTTCTTCCCTTAATAACAGGAGTAAACCAAAATCAGTCACCCACAAATCACACAGAGGAAACAATAAGATGATGATCAATCAGTTAAAGCAATGTTTTTCAAGGCATGGGTACCACACCAACAGAAACGTTTTTTAGGGGGTCCTTGCAGACAGCACTAGATAATACAGTGAGAAAGTTGATCTCTTTTCTAATATTTCCTTTATATTAAGGAGATAGCCTCAGTTTGGTGTTAGCCTGTCCACTTAATTCTTGCTGTCTTTTTTTAAACAGGGAAGGAACAGGTCTCAGTTTCACAAGTATCAGAATCTAGTTAAGACATTAATAACATTGTTTCGTTTTCACTGTACTTATTTTTATGGTTTTGTTTTCTCACAGCAAGTGACAGATTTTCCATTAACGGTAATGACTTTTTTTTAAATAAATTTAAGTTTAAAAGTCAACTTAGAGAAAAATATTAAGTAAATGATAATACGCATAATAGTATACTAAAGCTAAAATCATCAGATTGCGTCAAAAAATACTAGAAATTTGGGAAACATTGGGTTAAATCATTGACAAGGGACTATCAAAATTTGTTGAATAAATGAGCAAGCCGCCCTCCCAGGTAATACTTCCACAGAAGCTCCTCTTTGGTGCAGTTGCAGACAGACAGCAGCAAGCCCTGACACACGCAGGCCTGGAATGAAAAGGCCCTGGAATGAATTTGTCCAATAACACTTAGGGATACTGACAAAAAAAGGGCTCAGTCTTGCAAATACAGCTGCTGTGGAAAGTCTCCAGAGGTTGAAATGACAACCTGTACTGTTTCCACTTCCTGTAAGAGCTTCAGAGACTACTGAAGATATTTCTCCAATTTAGAAAAGGACTGAATACTAGCTCTATAGTTATATTACCGTGTCCTTTGATTAAAAAACCTGAATGTTTGTGAATAGGATCCTTGCTTTTACCAGTACAAATGGTAGGTGAAACATTCTTTCAGTCAACAAGCCTTTGTTTAATACCTACTATGTGCAAGATGGGGGGTGGTGAATTTAAAAATGAACAATGTCTCCTAACTGATCAGCTCGCATCCTACACTTGCCCTCTTTAAAATTATTTCCCCCCAGAGTATTCAGAGCTATCTTTCAAAAATGCAAGCTTGATTACCCGATTCTGGTTAAATTTCTTCAGTGCTTCCCACTGTCTTTACAACAAATTTCAAAATCCTTAAAATGGCTTACAAAGCTCGGAGTCCTACCTCTGTAGTTTTCTCTCACTCATCTCTGCGTCCCAACCATACAAGAATTTTCTTAGTCTTCAAGTGGAACAAGCTCCTTTTTACACACTCACTCTCTCCACTCCCTCCCCCATTTCATCCCTAACTTCTGCTCTTTCTTCATGTCCAGAGTAAAATGTCACTTCCTCAGGGAACCTATTCTTGACTTGTCCCCAACAGCCAAGATGCCCATGTCCTATGCTCTCTTGGCAACCTGGACTTTTCCTTCAGAATTCCTAGCACAAATGTACTTACTATCATTTAAAAAATCTGAAATTATAAGTTCCTTGAAAGCAGAAATCATGTGTGTGCTGTTCCATACTCATTCATTCCCTGCATCTACACTGTGCCTAGCACATATCAGGCCCTCAATAAATAAGTTGAACCAAGAAAGGAATATATAAATGAACAAACTGGATGGGTGGGAGACCAGCTTCTGGAAATTGAGTAGTCTAAGAAATGAGTTACATACTTACATACAAAAAGACTACAACAAGAAGTTCCAAGAACTAATTCCTAGTGATGGGGCTTCCCACTATTAGATTTTTCAAAACATTTTAACTTTTTATAAAATCTCTTCAATTTTTTAAATAACAAAAATAACAGAGATCATGATTTGAAACAAATCCAAACAGTTCATAAAGATATAACATGAAAAGTATTAGTCTCTTAATCTTGACCTATGCTCCAACTACCCTTTACTATGTGTAGTCTTCCAGGAATTGTCTGTGCATTAAAATCTTTAAGTTTAAAATGTTTTTAGAATTTAAAAGTCTAAATCAGAGCTTTTTTAAATGGTCATAATTTCAGGAAAAAAAAAAGTTGTGTCAAGTGACTTTTCTACAGAAAGGCAAGATAGTCTTCACTAACCAAGACACCCTGCTACTCACTCCTGGGGCAAAACAGGAAGGACACAAATCACAATGGCCCAATAGATGCCTCAGAATAAATACTACATTCCATTGAAGATACGGGAGTTTTTACTAATGAACTATAGAATAATTAATTACCTGGAGTTTGGCCAGGCACTGAAGGGAAATGTCCTAACTCACCAAGGAAGTGATTATCAATCAGGAAACAGGTGGGAAATATGTTACACCTGATCCAGACTAGAGGAAGACTGCAAGGTAGAAAGACAGATTAGTACAAAGGATCTTGTGCCAGAAAAGTAAATATAAATGGGTGTGTAATCTAAAGACTATGGGAATATTTTTTCTTTCAATTTTTTCTATTTCTATTTTGCAATTGCTGACCTAGCAATTCCTGTATTCTACACACTTATTCAGTGCCATACCTGACCATCACTCCCACCCCCTCCCCTCCCCCTAAACACTAAAAACATTTTTAAATGAATAATAATGGTAGAAGAAAGTCACATAAGAGTAAAAAATATGTTGAGAACTATAAAGCACAAGAGAATCATTTTAGCAAAAAGAGAAGGAATAAAGTAGATGTTCTAGTAAGGTCACGAGTGGTTTTCAAAAACCAAGAATGCAACACCTAAACTTACCAATTTGTAAGTAATGAGATGCACTCTGAAGATGTTTCAACCAACCAAATTTCTGCACAGAAAAGCTTTACCAAACCTAGACACCAAAAATAGAATTTCTCCACATCTCAACCCACAATTTTACAATTATTCACCCTCATAACCCTGTTTCTACCCTCAACAATATTCAGCAAGAGTTGAGATCACTAAGAGGGTTTCCAACAGTTATAAAATCCTAAAACCTTTGCAATACAAATAATGCTATACAAAGACAGTAATGTTGCTGAAATTGAACTTGGTAAAGGGCTGGACTCTCCCGTGAGAATGCCCGTGTTCAAATCCCAGCTCTAGATTTACTAGCTGCAACTCTGAGCAAGTTAATCTCTGGCCTCCAGTTCACTACTATCACAATAATCTTACCTACCTAATAGGATAGTTAGCACACAAATAAGCACTCAATGCTAACAGTCCGCTGAACTTTTGGCTGGTGGGCAAGCATCATCATGAGTGAGCTTTTTTATTTATCAGGTAATGAATGTCTGAATTCAAGAAACAATGGTGGTTTGAGGCACTAATGCATTTAAACACAAAAGCAGGGTTGTCCCAAAGTCTGGAGGTCAAAGTCGAAAGTGCTGAAGTCGAGGACAGTCACTACCTTTTCTTTTCCCATTCTAGACAGTTTCTATTAATTGCCTTGGAATTCCTAAAGATAGCCTCTTCTAATCCTCTTCCCCTCTAATTATAATAAAAGCAATATAACTCTGGCTTCATTTATGAGAATATGACATGTTACTTCTGATTAACATATCCTGATGTTTAGCAATGTGAAATGGACAAGGTTTTTCTTATCGGACAGCTCAAAACACTATTAATTCTAAATGATTTATGGGACACCAAAGGCATTTTCTTTGGTCCTCGAAGACAATATTAGAAATCCAATTATTCTTAAAAGCATTGACTCTTTTTAGTTAAAAAAGAAAATAGAAGTCTGCAGGCAGCTGCTGAGCAGAGCTGTTAATGGCCACAAATTGTGAACCCTGAATTCAGTTCTTTCCCTCAGTCACCCTTGTGTATTTCATCCCTGCCCTCTGAAAATATATACTGGAGGGCATGAGCATATGCAGTCCTAGGGAAACGAAAATCAAAGTCCTATCTCCGCCACTCACTCACTACCTGTGTGACCTTTGGCAAGTCAGTGTCTTCAGCTCAAAGTGAGGTGGTTTCTAGCACAGTGATTAAGATGATTCTGGGACAGTCCACAGAGGTTCAGATCCTAGCTCCACGAAAGGTAGCTGAGTGACTTTAGACAAATTACACAACATCAGTAAAGCCCCAGTTTCTTCATCTGTGAAAAAAGCTGAGGAGGATTGGTGGGACTGGAAAAAACTACTCACCTCATGAGAATGTGTGAAGACTGAGATAACCCATATATGAAAAAGCCAAGAACAGTGACTGACATAATGAGCACTCTATACATATTAGCTATTATTATTACCCATTTCACAGGGTTGTTGCTAGAATCAAATGTGAGAGCAAAGCATCATACAAATTACGAAATAAAAGCAGGACCTACTGTGCCAGAAACATAAAGTTACCCCTGCCCCAAAAAAGTTAAATGATGTCTCCATTTAGTAACATTCACGCTAGAAACACAAGGTCTAAGTGTGCAAAAACCACTGACCTTGAAGCCTTCCTCACTATTAACTGAGACCAAGACCATACAACCATCTAAGAGGAAAGGACATGCAAAAGAGACCACTGTCCAATTACAGAACACCTCGATTACTGAAAAGGTGTTTCTCCCTGACTCAAATTTGTGACTTTTCACAACCGGGGTAGCAGGATGACATCAACGTCTTAAAACCTGTGGGTTGAGGTAAGCGTTATGGAGGGGGCTCCACTTAGCACGCGAAGGCAAGCTGCAGGAAAAGAAAAGGAAAAAATAAAAAAATAACAGAGAAGCTGCAGAAAACCAAAAGCCCTGCAGCAGCCCTGCAAGCCCCCCCGACAGGAGCTACCAGTTTCTTCACCGCTATTTTGGGCCCAAGACCACCCCCTACTCCCGCGCCCCAACTCCTGCCTCCCACGTGTGCCCAGAGCAGCTGTTTCTCCACCAAAGACCTCTGGATTGGGAGCCTCGAATACGGCCTGCTCCTGACTCGATCCGGGTGACCTTGCGTCAGCCCCTTCCCTTCTTTGGACCTCTGTTTCTTCATGTGCACCGAGCGCAGCTAGTCGGACGAGCCTCTAGGCCCCGTGCCCCGTACGTAAAAAATCTTTGGTGGGGAATTTTCCCTCAAGTAGGGTGTCCCACACTGTCGCCGGAGCCAGCTTCCTCCTGCGGAAAGATCTCGGGTCTCCCTTGGTGTGGCTCTAACAACGCATCCTTGCCTGTCGGGTCTGCTCTACCGGCCTGCCGCTGCCACGACCCACGCCGCTGCCACGACCGCAACGCTGCCACCTCAGGGCTCAGGAAGGCCCTGCCGGCGCCTACGCGAGGCGGGTGGCTGCGGCCTAGAGGCCCTCGCGGCCCGCCCCCGCCGCCCGCCAGCCCCGCTCCCGTACCCTCAGCGCCCCTCTTGGGCCCCTGCCCTGGCCTCGGCAGCCCTTGGCGCGTTCGGCCGGCGACCAGACTGGCCTCAGGCACTCACCGTAAATGGGCCGGAGGCGCCTGTCGTTAGGGTCCTGCACATGGCCCCGCGTCGCCATGATGACAAGCGCAGAACCACAGTGCGCACGCGCGGGGCAGGCCCCCGGGAAGGGGCTGTTAAAGGGCCAGCGCCGATCTCGCTTGTCTATCGCGATAGTCGCGGAGTTGAGCACGAACGTGCCTGCGCTGAAAGGGATGACACTCCCACCGTACCTTCGCCCTCCGAAAGCCTCGTCAGTAGACGGGTTTTTTCTGCTGTGATGGTGGCATCAACCTAGATGATAGAGGCGGCTGTTGTTATTGAAATCCCTTTCTAGTCACCTACTGAGGAAAGTAGGGGAGTGACTCTTGGTCAAAGTTAGGGCTCGGCTTCTCCTATTCTCTGTGCGGAAGGACCAGTTAGACTTGTCTTCGATTAATTGTTGAGGAACCCGGAACTCCTCTGGGAGAATGACCCAAGGGACACTAGGGGAAAGGGAGCTGATCAACAGTAAAAATCTGCAAGAAAAGTTCGAGATCCCTTCATCCCTTTCTCGGGGCTCAGTCAACCTGGAAGCATCCTAGGTTAATAGTAAGCCAGTGAATTTATCTGTCAATTATACCACAAAAAAGCTGGAGGGTAAAAGTAATTCAGAATGTGCCTAGACACTGTTGGAATGAGTATTAAATGTATTATCTCATTAATACTCGTAACAGCCCCAGTATCTCCCTAGGAAATAGAGATATCTTCTTTTTTATCAGTGGGTTTATTCATACACAAAGTTATTAAGTACCTGTTATGTGACATGCTTTGTTTTAGGGACAGTGGATACATCAATAGAACAGACAAAGCTTTGGTGGAGCTTTACTTTTAGTGGAGAAGACAAATGAATAAAATAGATGTATATTAGATGGTGATAAATGATAGTGAGAAAAATTGAGCAGGGATGGGGTGGGGGAGGAGGCAATTTAAAAAAGTGTGGCTAGGGAAAGCCTAGCATAAAAAAGTGACAGTTGTCAAAGACTTAAAGTAGGAGAGGGAGGGAGCCAGACAGGCTCAGCAGGGTCATGACCTAAGGCCACACTAGTCACTGTGCTTCAAACCCAGGTCTTTCTGAGAACAGAACTGAAGCCAACCCCTCCACTACGCTGTCTCAGGCTTGGTACAGTGTTCCCAATGTCAGCCTTGACCATCCATGGTTGACCCCTTCTACCACTGTTCCATCCCTTTCCCTTTCTGAGCCTTTTAGTTCCAAGACAATGATTCTCCAACTTTAGTGGACATCAGAACCCTTCGAGGAACTTTATAAACATGAGTTTCCTGGATTCTACCCCCAGAGGTTCTGAATCAATCTGAGTACCCTTCTTTGGAAAATACTAATTAAGGGATCTAGATCAAGTCTTCAGATTCTGCCAGAAGGGCAAGTTAACAATTGTTATTAAAAGTTTAAATATACATACCTAGAAATAACTGTAATAATAGTAACGTGAGTTACTATTAATAATACTAGCGTGAGTTTATTGAGCCTTTATTATGTGTCAGAAACTGCGCTAAGCCCTTTTACATATATCATTCATTTCATTCTCACTAACTGGTGGAATAGGTACTATTGTGATCCTCATTTTAAAATGAGAATTCTGAAGTGTAGAGATGTCAGGTCATTTGCCCAAGATCACACAGTAAATAGTTTATAGTGAAATTTGTGATGGTCTCACTCCCAAATCCACACTCTTAGCAATTACACCAAAGGGTTACAGTGGTTACCTCTTAGGAGGGCAGATGTTTTCTCTTTTTACTTCATACACATCTGCACTGTTTGATTTATTACAATGAGCATTATTACATTTTTAATTTTTAAAGTTTTAAAATTTATGTTTATGAAAATAGCATACACACAAAAGGTAAACAATGTCAAGGCTTTTGGTCCAAAATAAAATTCTTTTATTCCAAGGAGATAATCAATAGAGTGCAGAAAAAAACGTAAAACAGATTTTTTTCTAAAAATCCTAAGGTCCTAATTGTCCATTAATAGAGGCTGGTGAAATAAATTATAATATACCATGAAATGGAAAAAGGCAGCCATTAAAATTAATGAAGTAGAGCTTCATTCATAGATATGGAAAGATGTCCATAACATATTGAGTTTATAAAGCAAGTTATAGAAAAGTATGTACAGCATGAAAAAAACACGTGCACTAGTGGCTGTCTAGCAAGCATAGACAGATGTCATATGTATCGAGATTTAAAAGGACAGTTACAAATGTGAAACTTTCTCATCTCTTCATGATGGAATTTAGGGGCTTATTTACTTAATTCTTTAAACTTTTCCTTATTGTTTGAATTGTTTATTTAAAAAATAAAAAATAGTCTACGGCCATGCCACCCTGAATAAGCCCGATCCCGTCCGATCTCAGAAGCTAAGCAGGGTTGGGCCTGGTTAGTAATTGGATGGGAGACCACCTAGGAAGACCAGGTGCTGTAGGCATAAAAAATAAAAAAGTAAGGGATTGACAATCTGTTAGGTCAACCAAGGATTGCCTTGCCTAAATTAAATAAATAAATAAATAAATAAATAAATAAATAAATAAATAAATAAAACAATTCGAACAACAAAGAGCATACCTAGCACCCAGATTTGGACTCCTAAATCCACTGTCCAATGAGAGAAAACAGGGCTCCTTGGAAAAATGGTGGATTCTAGGGCTGAGGCAGGGAATATGACAGATAAGCTTGGAGCATCTTGTATTGCTGGAAAGGATGGAAGTGTTAAAAAAAAAGATCAAAACTGAATTATTTGAGCAACAAATAAATAATATATTATTGAATTATAACCTAAAGTATAAAATAAATATACAAGAGCCCATGTTGATGTAAATTACTGAATAAATAAATGGGGGAGAAGAAATAGATTTTTCTTATAGAATTCTAAGCAATATATATACTTTCCCCTCCCCCCTTGAGTGTAGGCTGGAATTATTGACCAGTTTCCAAAGAGATGAGTATAGAAAAATAACTTCACAGTTGAGAAAACTGGTAAAAACTACCTTAACAAAGTGATCAGTGTTAACGTTACCAATGAGAATGTCGATGTGTACCCCGATATGAGGTGATGAGAAGGAACTTGACTCCTGCAGTATTTTTCTGGAAAACCCATAAACCCAAACTAATGATAAGGAAATCATTAAACAAATCAAATTGAGTAACATTCTTGACTGGTACTCTACAAAACTGTCAAGGTTGTGAAAAATAAGGAAATAATGAGAAACTGTTACAGACCAGAAAAATCTAAGGAGACATGACAGCTGAATATAATGTGATAGCCTGGTTGGAATTGTGGGACATAAAAAGGTCATGAGTGGAAAATACTTGAAATTCAAATAAAGTCTAGACGTTAGTTAGTAGTACTTTGCTAATTTGGATTTCTTATTTTGACAAACGTAACGTAAGATGTTAACATTAAGGAAAACTGGGCGAAGAGTATATGGAAACTTCCTATACCCTCTTTTCAACTTTTCTGTAAACCTAAAATTTTTCCAAAATAAAAGATTTTTAAATGCATCTTTTTTAGTAATTGGGGAGAGGACTATTTTTTAAAAACCAAATGCACTAGAAACTCTCATCCCAGCTCTGTCCCAAGGCTAGCTAAAAGAGAAAATTCCAGTAGCAGGTGCACAGAGAAATTGTTACTGAGAGCGAAGTTCCCTTCAGTGAAAATATAATTTGTGATCCGTGGAAAATCTTTCCTGAGGCTGAGAAGGCTTTAAAATACCCCAGATAGAAAAGCTGGTGTTGGGGCAGGGGTCTCCAAGTGGAGTCTCCAATCAGCAATATCAGCATCCCCTGGGAACTTCTTACACATGCAAATCCTTAGGCACTGCCCCAGACCTACTGAATGAGAAACTCTGGGAGTGGGGCCCAGCAATCTGTATTTGTACAAATCCTTTGGTGATTTGGATTCAGTCAAAAGTGATTCTTCTGCTTTAGGTCAGATGTGGGCAAACTATGACCCATGGGCCAAATCTAGCTTCCTACCTGTTTTTGGACAGCTTGTCACCTAAGAATGGTTTTTACATTTTTAAACGGTTGGGGGAAAGTCAAAAGAAGATGATTTCATGACATGTAAAAGTTATATAAAATTCAAAGTTCGGTATCCATAAAGAAAATTTTGTAGCACACAGCTATGTCTATTTATTTATGCATTGTACGTGGCTGCTTTGGTGTTCTAATGCCAATGTTAAGTCGTTGAAGCAGAGACCATAGGGCCCAGAAAGGCTAAAATATTTACTATCTGGTCCTTTACAAAAAATGTTTGCCAACCTCTGTTGTGAATAGTGCTGCTATGAACATTCACGGTCAAGTTTCTGTATGAACATATGTTTTTAATAATCTTGGACCTAGGAGTCAAATTGCTGGGTTATATGAGAATTCTATGTTTAACTTTTTGAGGAACTGCAATATATGAGACATATGTATATTAAAATGATATTCATTGTTTATCTGAAATTCACACCAGGTGTATTTTTAGTTGCTAAATCTGACAATCCTCTCCTAAGGAGAACTCCATGTTCTCGAAATCAAGCTAATCAGCAATAATGAAGGTCAGAAGCCTCAGGTAAGCTGACCCCAGGATTACTCTGAGATGATGTGGCCAGGCATGACTGGGCTCAGGTGAGGCTTGCAAAAGAGAGAGCAGGGAGGAGACCAGGCTCTAGTTAGGCTAAGAGGGATAACATTTATTCATCTTTGGCACAGAAGAAAGAGCCAGTGAGTCACCTGAGTTTCAAGAATTTCCCAGAAGGGAAAAATACAGCAAGGGGGCACCTAGGAGGATCCTGGCCCTACTAGTTACCCAGCTTGTTCTTAGGTTACCTTTGTTGGCGTGGCCCTGGAGGAATGCTGATGGGCTCGGCCCCCTACTCCCTGAACTTGGCAGGGTCAAAGCGTATGAGCCTACCTAACAGAGGCCTCTAGATCCTTGAGTCACTGTTCCAGGTGAGATATGTTTCCCTCCACCCTGAAAGCCTGTTTGGCATCCAAGTAGGATGAATTGGACTTTCTCTTTTCTCATTCCTACCCCTTGTCCTCAGAGAGTAAGGCTAAGGCAGTGACCCGGCTCCGGGCCTGTCCTTACCTGCTCCTTGGGAGGCAGCTTCCACACCCTTTGGCAGGCATGAATCATTTCAGGTAACAAATGAGATGACCCTCAAGGGAGCCAAAAGCCTATTTTTCTTGCTGTACAATTCAGAACTCGAAATTGTGAGAACCGACATGAGAAAATGCTTGGCATACAGAGCTCAATTAAATGATGATTTCCATTTTCTTGACTACGCCCTTCATTCTTGTCCTGTTTGGTGGCAGATTTGCTCTGTTGAGAAACCCACTAGCTCAAGAGCAGTGACACACATGAGCGCATTGTGCCTGTGTAGCTGGAGGACACATGAAGACATGGGGACCGCATTCTTTGATTGTTGTGATAGTGGGTATCTCCACCCGACTTTTTTTCTAGTTTTTCTTTGTTTTTCTTTTCCATCTTGTGGATATGTTCCAATACCTAATCCCAAATCTTCGCAGAATAAATAGAACAGGGACATATTTCATAGATTCATAGTTGATTTCCTGCACTTTTGACAGTAGAATAAATAGCAACTCTGGCTCTGAAATCAGACAGACGTAGGTCCAAATCTGGGCTCTGACATTTAAACATTGTGTGATCCTAAACAAGTGATTGAACATCTCTGAGCCTCAATTTTGCATTTTTAAAATTATGATACTTAAAGGATGAACCTCATGCAAGAATTAAATGCTATGGTCCATGTAAACAAACACGCAGAAAGAAAGCACACAACAGTCATGTACTACTACTATCTTTAATATTAGTAATATTATTAGTTTAATATTAGTAACATTATTACTGCACAAATCACCTCTTGATGCTTCGAGACACCAAGGAATGAATTTTCCCCATCTACCATGTCCCCAGGGAGGCGTAATATCTTGGACTCTCCCATAAAACTTAGCATAAAGAGGGTCAAAAGTACAAATTATGGAATTAGAAGTAGACAGAGATCAAGGCAGAGAAACACAGAATCGGGAACTAAGAGTTTGGAAAAACCAGGGTTATGATCTTCGTTCCGCCAGTAATTCCAGACGTGATCCTAAGCCTCATTTTCTCCATCAGAAAAAGAGAGGATGGGTCTGAGGTTCCTTCTACCTTCCAATCGCAGCCTTTGTCCACCCCAGCACTTCTGATTCTGTCCACCAGGTGGCATATGAATGCCAAATTTCCCAGGCCACTTTCCAAATCAGAAAGTATGAATCTCTTTTTTAATTATTTTTAAATAAAACATAGTAAATATGAAATCTTTGTAAGCTATCTCTTTACAGTATTTATACTCAAATTTATTGAGGTATGATTTACATATCATAAAATTCACCTGCTTAAAGAGAGCAATTCAATGATTTTTAGTACATTTTACCGAGTTGGGCAACCATTGCAATGATTCAATTTTATATTACCATCACTCAAATAATATCCTTCTGTAAGCTTTAATTTTAAAAATTATGAAATACTTTGAAGTCTGTAAAAGTAAAGAGAGTTATATCCATGTATACATATCACACAGATCTAACGAATGCCAACATTTCGCAATCATCGATGTGATACTACGAGCACATTTCTTCATCTCCCCACCTCCCTGCTTCTCCAGAGATGTTTTCATATCTTCAAACGTATTTTATTATTTTTCTTCCATGATTTAGTATTTTATTGCACATGTATCCATCAACAACATATGATGGTTTTGTTTCCTTTAAAATTTTCATAAGTGTTGTCATACTATTGATATGCTTCTGTAAGTTTCTTTTGTCACCTAATATTTTAGTAAATATTTCGTCATCGCACCTCACAAAGGTTATACCAAGTTGCACTCTCACAACCAGTGTGCAAGAATCCCAGTTTCCCTTGCCAACACAGTGAGCTCTCAAACTTTTATATCTTTGACACTCTCATAGTGAAAAATGATATCTCAATATAATTCTAATTCATGTTGCTCAGGTTATGAATGGTAATGAGCATATTTTCATATTTAAACTAAATTTGTAATTTATTTTTTGACAATCTGGTCATGTCCTTTGCCCATTTTTTGCAGGTTGTTAGTCTTTTCTTATTAACTTAGAGACCCTTTATATGAGGAAATTAGCCTTATGCTATAAATAGGTGTTTCAAATATTTTTTCCAGTGTATTGTTTGCCTTTTGATTTTTGGGATATGGGATTTTTTGCAACGAAGAAATGTGGGGGGGGGGGGTTTGAGCCTTCCCCCCAATATTATTTTTAAATTAGTTTATGAATTCTCCTAGTATTTGTATAGTTTCATTTTTAACATTTAAATCTTTGATCTATTTAGAATTTATTTCAATGCAAATAATGAGGTAGGGTTCCAATTTTATTTTATCTTTTCCAGTTGCTCCAAACCCAATTTATTGAATAATTTTGTTTCATACAGCACACAATGCCATCTTTATCATACATTAAATTTCCATATTTCTGCATAGTCATGGAACAGTTTACAGCCGCCTTTCAAGGTCAGGCCAAAGCTGGGGGGCCACAAATACAGAATTTTCAGAGCTTGCTGGATTCTGTGTTCTAGACTTTCTCTCTCCAGCCTCCAAGCTGGAGAGAGCCTGGACCACTGCATTTAGTTATCAGATGCCAAAAACAGGTCTTTGATTTAGAATGAAGGAGCCTCTGGGAGGGAGTGCTGTTGTGTGGTTAGTTCTCTGTTAAGAAAAAGCGTAAGAGATAAGAGATTAAAACCAGTCAAGAAATACAGAAACTGATTCTAAAGTTTATATGCAAATGCAAATGATGTAGAATAGCCAAGATAATCTTGGGGAATAAAAAAAGGAACAGAGTAGGAAGACTTACAGACTTACATTACCAGATTTTGATGCTTACCATTAATCTACAATCATTAAGACAATGTAGTATTGGCATAAGATAGATAAATAGATTAGTAGGACAGAGAGACCACAAATTGACTCCTACATGTATGGTCATTTGGATTTATGACAAAGGCCCAAATGCAATTTGATGGAAGAAAGAATCCCCCTTATCACCCATAAATGGAGCAATAGGATATCTCTTTAAAAACAAAAAAACAAAAGACCCTTTACCCCTACCTCACACAATACAAAACATCAACTCAAGATGAGTCATAGACCTAAATGTAAAAAGTAACAATAAGGCCTCTAGAAGAAAACATAGAAGAATGTCTTCGTGACCTTAGGGTAGGCAAAGATTTCTTAAATGGGCACAAAAAGCACTAATCATAATAGATAATTCTTCCCTTTAATCAACATTTATTGAATGCCTACTGGGTGCCCCACCCTATGTTAGGTGCCAGACATGCCCATGCAAAAAATGTCAGCCCAGCCTTCCAGGAGGTGGCTCAGTTTAATGGGACAGACAGGCATCTAGATACTCAGGCAACAATACCGCAGTGTCCTAGGAGCTCTGGAGTAATCACAGGAGGCAATGGGAACCAGAGGAGCGGCACTTTACCCAAGATTCCAGGAAGGCTTCTTGGAATATGAGAAATGAAACCCGAGCCCTGAAGGATAAAGAAAGTCAGGCAGGTTGTAGCAGAAAGAAACTGTGTTTCTGAAGTCCTGGCAGGGACAGGGGTGGGTGGGTAGAACTCCAACAAATTTAATTTGGTGAGAGAGGGTTGGTGGGACTGAATATAGTTTCAAGAATGTGTCTGTATCATTAATGTTCTGTTAATTGCTCGTTTAAGCCAACTTCACTGAGCATAAGAATCACCACGTACTTCTAAAATGAATATTCTGGAACCCAGAATATTCTGGAACCACAGAAACTTTTATCCACTAGGTGGGCAGCTGGTCCGAGACTCTGCATCTCAATAAATAAGCCTCCCCTCCCCCCATCACATGATGCTAATCCTGCCAGCCCTCAAACCCTCTGAAAAAACACTGACTAAGCATAAGTTTCCCCTCCTTGGGAAAGGGGAAATAATTTCTTAGGCGGCAAAGGGGTGAGAGTACTGAGAACTTTTCTGAAAAACCAGATTACAATGCAGGTGATTCTAAGAAATCTCCTCTGGGCACAAGAAGGGCTCTCTGCAAGCAGCTGAGGGATGAGAAAGCCACCAGGAAAAGGGAGTAGCAGAACTCTGCCCAGTAACCAGGCCGTCTGGAAATTTTCCCAGCATGCTCTGAGGACTCTAGGCCAATCTCCATTCTCCTTATGAATATATAGGATTCCTCAGATGTCAGCTGAGTTTCCTACCCCTGCTTCCAAATTGACAAAATAATGTAAACGTTTCGGCACCTAAGGACACACTCACAGCCTGTTTCAGGGCCTGCCACCTCTACTAGCAGAGGTTTCATAAGTATTTCTCCAGTAATAGATGAATATACTTATGACTATGCAAAAATATAAAACAAAAGGGATGTTTACACTCGCCCTGGAAATCTTACCTTCATTGATAGAGTAGCGTGTGGTGAGTGCCCTTCCAGTGACAGTGTTGGTTGACTCCCTAATAGCTACCTCCCTCCTCTTCCCCAGCAGAGGCCCTATTTCTGCTTCCCAGCTTGTCAATTGTCTAAGCTCCTCTTGGTAATCATCAGGGGCCCAGCTGATGAATGCATGCCTGAGTCACAGTGAAAGTTAAGAAGATGGAACCCCAAAACTTATAAGTGGAAATTAATAGGCTAGTGGAGGAAAAAAAAGAGCTAGGGCTAACTGTAAATACTTGCTAATCATCATCTCATGAGAGCTGGAGATATTTATGTACATTTGGGTGGCTGGAACTTTTAATAATCAAAAGCTGAATAAATGCATACCCTACAGCCACCCAGCCCAGCCAAGCAATTCCCCTCGTGAATATACACCTAACAGAAATGAATGTCATATCTAACCAAGAATAAGAATATTCATTCTTGGCCAAAATAGAAACAAGCTGAATGTTCATCAACAGTAGAACGGGTTAATAAATTGTGAAAGACTTATAATTTATTTGGAATACTATACAATAATGAAAATGAACAAACTAAGGCTAATGTAAGAAGGTGGGTGAATATAATCATCAAAATATTGATGAAAGAAGTCAGACACAAAAGAATATGCACTGGATCATTCTATTTACATGGTGTTCAGGAACAGGCAAAAGCTACTCTTAAATTATAGAAGTCAGAAGACTGGTTACTCTGCGGGGGTGGACAGATAGGGAAGAAACCAAAAGGAACTTTCTGGTGCTGGAAATGTTCTATTTCTTGATCTGGCAGTGGTAGGTAACATTGTGGTAACATGAATACACATGTAAAAATTCATTGTGTAGACTCCATTCCTAGGTGGAATTTCTCCCAGCAAAATGAAAACGTGTGTCCACACAAAAACCTGTATACAAATATTCATAGCAGCATTATGCATAATAGACCAAAGGTGGAAGCAACCCTTTATTAGTATGCTAGGGTGCTGTAACAAAGTCCCGCAGACTAGCTGGCTTAAATATCAGAAATTTCTGTTTCCACAGTTATAGGAGCTAGAAGTTCAACATCAAGGTGCCAGCAGAGTTAACTTCTTCTGAGGCCTCTCTCATTGGCTTGTAGATGGCTGTCTTCTTCCTGTATTTTCACATGGCCTTATCTCTATGCGTCTCCTAATTTCCTCTTGTTCTAAGGACACTGGTCAGATCGTTTTCTTTAATTTCCTATTTAAAGGTCCTATCTCCAAATACAGTCACGTTCTGAGGTACCAGGAGTTAGGACTTTAACATGAATTTTTGGAGGATACAATTCAGCCCATTACAAACCCAACTGTTCATTGACTAATGACTAAAGAAATAAAGGGTGGTATATCCATTATACTGGAGTATTATTTAGCCATAAAAAAGAAACGAAACACATGTTACAACACAGATGAACCTTGAAAACATGATGCTAAGTGAAAGTCAGTCCCAAAAGACCTCATATAATACGATTCCATTCATATAAAATGTCCAGAATAGGCAGATCCATGATGAAAGAAAGTAGATTAGTGGCTACCAGGCCTGGAGTGGAGATAAGGAAGGAATAGGGAGTGACTATTCATAAACATGAAGGTTATTTTTTGAGATGGCAAAAATATTCTAGAATTATTGCACAACTCTATAAATACACCAAAAACCATTAAACAGTTAAAACAAGTGAATTATACGATATGTGAATTATATCTCAGTAAAGCTGTTCTAAAAAATCCATGGCATGATACTGATACACTTCATATATCTGCACTTTATCATGTGTCATTATAGCCCAATACAAATAAAAACAAAACAATAAAATTAGTCCCTTCCTTCAGAAGTATTTGCGAAGATGAGTGGAGAGGAAGAAGGTATTCAGGCTGGGAGTTCGGGGGATGACAGCAAGCCAAGGACTCACTCACTGCCAGAGTTACTCCTTGCTGCACCCAAAAAAGTGCCAAGGAGATTCAGCATTGAGGGCTGGGACCAGAGACCTAAAAGATGGAGCTGGGGAAGGGCTGAGGGAAGTACAAAGGACGAGATTCCAGAAAGTAAAATGGAATCCAATCAATGAAAACAAAATCGGCATTGATCAAACAAATAAACACTACCCTTTAAGATTTATTATGAAGTAGCACCTGAAAACCATCAGCTACTACAAACCAAAGATAACCATATAGAACACCTTGACGTAGTTCTTCAGATAGGAATTGAGTGCCTTCTATGTGTGAGTCTGTGCTAGGAACCAGGCCAGGAATATGTGACTCTAGGAAGCTGCTGGGAAGTAAATGTGGGAGGAAGGGAAGGGGTTGGCACTTAAGGAAAAGCTGCCTTCAATACATATTCGGTTAGGAAAAATCCCTGGGGGAGGATGGTGTATGTGCGTGTGTGTGTGTGTGTGTCCTTGCTGGCTTCTCAGACTTGGTAGTGACAGCTTTGGCTAGGAGAAAGGGATTCCCTTCCCCCATCCTGGACAGGCCTCGACTTTGGCAGAGCAGGGAAGGGTAAGGCAACGCCCATCCTTTGGGCTTTATCAACATTCCACTTTAGCCAATGCTACATCTCCCTGAGCCAAGAAAGCAGGTTCAGATCACACTCCCCAAAATTCAGATTTAGTAAATCTGGGTTGTATTTGCAAGTTGAATGGATGGGTGGGGGATGGGGGTGTCCAGGACCAGTAATTAACATTTTTAACAAGGCCTCGAATGATTCTGGTGCAAGGAGGTGGGAGGTGCTATGCCTAAGGGGAACTGCATCTAATTCTCTGTCACAGATGGTGTCCTAGTAAACCAGAGAGCAGCTCTTCCTCACGTCTAACCCAAATCCTTTCTGCTTCCGCTGTAATCACCACACCCTGCTGTCTTCTTTTGGTCAGAAATAAAATGTCAGTAAACGTTTTTTTTTTTTTTAATTTCTGCTGCTGGATATAGGCCCGTAAAAATAAGGTACCCTAAGTTGTTAAGTGAAGTTTGAGCTTATCGTTATTTCTATTTTATTCCTTGCAACCTTGGATGATGTTGTCTCCCACTGTACATTCAGAAGAACTTCTGGGTCACCCATACAAGGGAGGGAAGAAAGTTGTTCCTGAGAGATAGGATGACTATTCGTCTGTTTATTTATTCAAAATGTATTTATATCACATTGGCAAGTGGATGGAACACACGGCTGGTGGGAATGTTAAATGGTACAATCATTTGGAAAACAGTCTGGCAGTTTCTTTTAAAATTAAAACATAGACTTACCATGTGATCCAGCAATTCCACGTCTAAGTATTTAACCAAGAGAAATAAAAACACGTGTCTTCCCAAAAGACGTGTAAGGAACATTCATAGCAGCCTTTTCCATATTAGACAAAAACTTGAATCAACTTGAATGTCTATCAATACAAATTTTGGTTTATCCATAGGGTGGAACGCTAGTAGGCAATAAAAGGGACTCAATTATTGGTATGATCAACAGCATGGACGAACCTCAAAACCATTATGCTGAAAGAAACCTGAAACAGATGTGCATCCACTGTACGGTTCCACTTATATGAAACCCCACTCTACAGTAATAGAAAGCATATTAGGGGCTGCCAGGACCTGAGTGAGGGGTGGGGATTGACAGGAAAGGGATCAAAATTGTTTATATTTTGTTGGTAGTCACAGTTACATATGTGAAAACACATCATTTTGTACATTTAAAATGGGTGCTTTACTCCATTTGAGACAAAGTAGAGTTGATCCAAACATAATAAAGACTATAAAGAGAAGAAATAAAAGAAGGGAGTTTCAGGAAAAAAAATGAGTTGTCCACCACTAAGTCAGACTCCTATGTCTAAAAGTTAACAACCTTTCTCAATAATATAGCTTCATAAAAAAATTGAAAAGTTAGTGTAAGCCCGTGGTTTCTAATAATTCATAATTGTAAAAATATTAAAGATACTTTAATTACAGACTGACCTAATGTAATAATTGTTTAATAAATGACTTTCACCAGAAAAAAATGGGTGCTGTATTGTTTGTAAATTATGCATCAATAAAATTGAAAAAATAGAGTAAAAGAGAAAATATATATTATGTCATAGATTATTCAATCAATAAGGCAGAAAAAGCAGTTAGCAGGTCTGAAATTCTCTCGTCGGTACATTGTGTACAAGTCAGGAGGAGAGGGAGAAGTATGGATTCTTTTTTTTTATCCTGCTTACAAAAATAACCTACTTGTAAAATCATTCAATGTAAGAAGTGAAAATCTTTGTAAACCTAACCTTTCAGAGGCTACCATTGGGAATGGATTACTCCTCCAGTTTATTTCTAATCCTATTCTAACATATATTGTTAGATAGTTTACTATTACTAGTATTATTTATTAATATTATATTTACAAATAAAGAATCTTATTAAATCTTGTTAACATATTTGGTTTTTTAACTTTCTTTTTCAAAAAAAGAATTTGGTTTGCCTATCTTTCCACGTTCAATGCTTTTTACTTTTTGGGTAGTTTTACTGAAGTTTAATTTATTTAACTGGTCTACTTTTGAGGGACCATTTGTTGCTATTTTCCATTCCTGAAAACAGTCATAGACATCCTTATAATTTACGCAGCATGAGTATTCCTATATATGTTGTCTTCTTAGAAATTTCTT
>NW_011888804.1:3108868-3113007 GCF_000151845.1 Pteropus vampyrus
TGGAACACACGGCTGGTGGGAATGTTAAATGGTACAATCATTTGGAAAACAGTCTGGCAGTTTCTTTTAAAATTAAAACATAGACTTACCATGTGATCCAGCAATTCCACGTCTAAGTATTTAACCAAGAGAAATAAAAACACGTGTCTTCCCAAAAGACGTGTAAGGAACATTCATAGCAGCCTTTTCCATATTAGACAAAAACTTGAATCAACTTGAATGTCTATCAATACAAATTTTGGTTTATCCATAGGGTGGAACGCTAGTAGGCAATAAAAGGGACTCAATTATTGGTATGATCAACAGCATGGACGAACCTCAAAACCATTATGCTGAAAGAAACCTGAAACAGATGTGCATCCACTGTACGGTTCCACTTATATGAAACCCCACTCTACAGTAATAGAAAGCATATTAGGGGCTGCCAGGACCTGAGTGAGGGGTGGGGATTGACAGGAAAGGGATCAAAATTGTTTATATTTTGTTGGTAGTCACAGTTACATATGTGAAAACACATCATTTTGTACATTTAAAATGGGTGCTTTACTCCATTTGAGACAAAGTAGAGTTGATCCAAACATAATAAAGACTATAAAGAGAAGAAATAAAAGAAGGGAGTTTCAGGAAAAAAAATGAGTTGTCCACCACTAAGTCAGACTCCTATGTCTAAAAGTTAACAACCTTTCTCAATAATATAGCTTCATAAAAAAATTGAAAAGTTAGTGTAAGCCCGTGGTTTCTAATAATTCATAATTGTAAAAATATTAAAGATACTTTAATTACAGACTGACCTAATGTAATAATTGTTTAATAAATGACTTTCACCAGAAAAAAATGGGTGCTGTATTGTTTGTAAATTATGCATCAATAAAATTGAAAAAATAGAGTAAAAGAGAAAATATATATTATGTCATAGATTATTCAATCAATAAGGCAGAAAAAGCAGTTAGCAGGTCTGAAATTCTCTCGTCGGTACATTGTGTACAAGTCAGGAGGAGAGGGAGAAGTATGGATTCTTTTTTTTTATCCTGCTTACAAAAATAACCTACTTGTAAAATCATTCAATGTAAGAAGTGAAAATCTTTGTAAACCTAACCTTTCAGAGGCTACCATTGGGAATGGATTACTCCTCCAGTTTATTTCTAATCCTATTCTAACATATATTGTTAGATAGTTTACTATTACTAGTATTATTTATTAATATTATATTTACAAATAAAGAATCTTATTAAATCTTGTTAACATATTTGGTTTTTTAACTTTCTTTTTCAAAAAAAGAATTTGGTTTGCCTATCTTTCCACGTTCAATGCTTTTTACTTTTTGGGTAGTTTTACTGAAGTTTAATTTATTTAACTGGTCTACTTTTGAGGGACCATTTGTTGCTATTTTCCATTCCTGAAAACAGTCATAGACATCCTTATAATTTACGCAGCATGAGTATTCCTATATATGTTGTCTTCTTAGAAATTTCTTCACTGAGTTGCTTGCTCAAAAGGCATAACAGTTTTAAGGAGGGGAAAAATTATTCCTTATCTGTTGCAGGATAAATGGGTGGAGGAAGAGATATATTCTCAAGAATTCAGGTTCTTATACTGCTTTTTTTTTTTTTTTAGACAAAATTATTAATTACCAGACACAAACTCCAACTCTGGATGATTTAGCAAAAACATATTCTGTTTACAGGAGTCTGTTAAGTTCAAAAGATTACTATAAAGTTTTGTTATAAATTGAATAACATTTTGTGGGGCAGCTTGAGACTAGAATTACCACTGTAACACTGCTTCTATGGGAAAATCTGTTTCAAAGTTCAGAAACCTCTTTACAAATAACCTAAGTTTACTTCAGACAGAGACTACGCCTAATTAATTGTGACCCAAAGACGTTGTGGACTCATGCTGTTCAAAAACAAAATTCAACTGAGTAAATTTGAAGATCTAATAGGGTTTATTAAGCAGTTCAGGAATCCAGCAGCATCCCATCCAGTAATTAGAAGGGCGTTCAGAGGGGATGCACAAAATGGAAAGTTTTTAGAGAAATAAGTTTGGAGCAAGGGAGATATTAACAAAAGAAAACAAAGGATTATTTTTGAGCTAGGACGGCTTTATTGAGGGAAGAGAATCAGGAAGGGGGTGTTTTCCTTCTTTCTAGGGGATGCAGATGGAGAAGGGCCCATGTGACAGATGACCTCATTGTTGTTGACCAGAAAATTCCAGACTGGTTGATTATGATTATGTTTCTCTGAGAGGCTGAATTTGCAATTAGATCAAGTATAAAATCTAGGTTTGGTATCTTGGACTTTTAGCATGAGTGATACCATTTGGGGCTTGTGGTTTTTCTCTCTAAATTAATCTCTCTGTGGGTCGGGTGGTTATATACCCTAACAGGGCTTCTCCACAAAAGCATGTGGTTTGTTTCACCTGAAGTTGGGTATATTTATTCAGTTCTGATGCTAACCACTTGGAGTTAGCACCTGACTCCACACATTTAAGGGCTCAGTCTCTGTGATATGGTAATATAACAAGAAATATATATTTGGTCTTTGTTCTAGTTGCTGGCCTAAGAGACTCTAAACCCTTGGAATTCCCTGAGTGTTAGAGGTGAGAGAGTGTTTTTTTATTCATTATAGGCTCCTTTCAACCATACCTGAGTTTATATTAATGATGTGACTCTTGGTGGCCCCCTAGATTGCTTCGGAATGGGGGTTGGTTGCCAGAGGAACCAACCATATGATGAAAAGATTGGAACTTTCAATCCCTTTCTCAGCCCTCTCTAGGGAGAGAAGAGAGGATGAAGATTGAATTAATCACCAATGGCCAATGACTTAATTGCTCATGTCTATATAATGGAACCTCTATAAAAACTCCTAAACTATAGCATTTGGAGAGCTTCCAGGTCAGCGAGCACATCCATGTGCCATCAGGGTGGTTCATGAAAACTCTACTGGGATGGATGCTCAGGACCTGTCCAGACTTCACTCTACGTACCTGTTCATCTGGCTGTTCATTTGTATCCTTCATAATACTGTTTACAGTAAACAAATAAATGTAAGTGAAATGTTTCCCTGAGTTCTATGAACCATTATAGCAAATAATCAAACTTGAGGGGTGGTTGTGGGAATCTTGGATTTATAGCTGGTTGGTCAGAAGCACAGGTGACAAACGGAACTTGTGATTGGCATCTAAAGTGGGGGGAAAAAAGCAGGGTTTTTGGGACCGAGCCCTTTGGGGATCTGATGCTAACTCCTCAGGTGGATAGTGTCAGAGAATTGAATTAAATTGCAGGATACCCAGCTAAAGTCCAGACAGTTGGAGACTTGGCTATTGGTACGAGGGAAAGCTACACATTTGTTGTCAGAAGTGAATTGCCGTGAGTGAAAAACAGATCTTAGCAGTCCTCACTTTGGGGGGGCCTAAGGCCAACCATACTTATGACCAACTGACTATAAATTCAGGGTTTTCCATGACTCCTTTAGGTTTGATAATTCACTAGAATGACCCACAGAACTCAGGAAAGTATTATACAGGCATATCTCGGAAATACTGTGGGTTTGGTTCCAGACCACCTTAATAAAGTGAGTATCGCAATAAAGCAAGTTGTAATCTTTTTACTGGTGGAAGGTCCTCTCTTCAGCTTGTAAAACTGCAACACCTGTGAAGTGCAATAAAGCAAAACGCAATAAAACGAGGTATACCTGTATTTACAATTACAGCTTTCTTTCAAAGATGTAGATCAGGAACAACCAAATGAAGAGACACAAAGGGTGTAGTCTGAGGGGCAATGCAGAGCTTTGTCACACTCCTGGCACATCAGCGCGTTCCCCAACCTGAAGTGCCCTCTAGCCTAGGTGTCGAGTTTTCTTAAAGGGGTTTCATCACCTTAGGCATGATTGATTAAATCACTCATCACGTGGTCACATGACATCTCAAATACACACCCCTTCTCTCCCTGTATGTGAAAAGATCCAATCCTCTCATCCAGTGCTTGGTTTTTCTGGTGACCAGCCCACCTTTCCGATGCTATCCTGGAACCCTCCTGAGTCCGCTCATTATAATAACAAAGACACTTCTGTCACACAGGAAATTCCAAAGTTTTTTGAAGTTCTGTGCCAGGAACCAGGACAAAAACCAGAGACAGGTAT
>NW_011888804.1:3113057-3123479 GCF_000151845.1 Pteropus vampyrus
TGACCAACTGACTATAAATTCAGGGTTTTCCATGACTCCTTTAGGTTTGATAATTCACTAGAATGACCCACAGAACTCAGGAAAGTATTATACAGGCATATCTCGGAAATACTGTGGGTTTGGTTCCAGACCACCTTAATAAAGTGAGTATCGCAATAAAGCAAGTTGTAATCTTTTTACTGGTGGAAGGTCCTCTCTTCAGCTTGTAAAACTGCAACACCTGTGAAGTGCAATAAAGCAAAACGCAATAAAACGAGGTATACCTGTATTTACAATTACAGCTTTCTTTCAAAGATGTAGATCAGGAACAACCAAATGAAGAGACACAAAGGGTGTAGTCTGAGGGGCAATGCAGAGCTTTGTCACACTCCTGGCACATCAGCGCGTTCCCCAACCTGAAGTGCCCTCTAGCCTAGGTGTCGAGTTTTCTTAAAGGGGTTTCATCACCTTAGGCATGATTGATTAAATCACTCATCACGTGGTCACATGACATCTCAAATACACACCCCTTCTCTCCCTGTATGTGAAAAGATCCAATCCTCTCATCCAGTGCTTGGTTTTTCTGGTGACCAGCCCACCTTTCTGATGCTATCCTGGAACCCTCCTGAGTCCGCTCATTATAATAACAAAGACACTTCTGTCACACAGGAAATTCCAAAGTTTTTTGAAGTTCTGTGCCAGGAACCAGGACAAAAACCAGAGACAGGTATCTCCTCCCACTTTCTGAAAGTTTGCTTTATGCCACTTCCCTTAAAGACCTACATTAGTACCCGTTTTTGCTAACTGAAAGAAATCCGAAGAGCAAACTCCCTTTTACAAAAGAGGTGAAAAGTGAAAATAGTGTTCAGCATTTGTTTTGAAGTGATCAGTTACAGATAGGTTATAGAGCAGCACACACCTCCAGCAGCAAGAGTGGCACCGCCAAGCTCCTTTCCCGGGGGACTACACTCAGCATCAAGCTGCCACAGCTTTGAACTGTGCTTTATCTTAATTTATCTTGTGCACCTGCTAGCAAGATGTGTCCTAAGGTAAATACTCCTTCAGTTTATGCCATTTGGGCTTATGAAAAGTTTCATGGGAACACTGTACTTTGGGACAGTGGGGTAAACCTGTATATTCTTTATTATACGACAGCATGTATCACACTCATTGTCATCACCGTGGTGCCTGTCTCCCTTGAACACTATTGGGAAGGCAGGCTCTTGTCCTGTTGTTATTGAAGCTCCATTATCTTATCTGGGGCCTGTCACATAGGCAGCACTCTATACATTTGCCTCGCAAATCAGTGAGGCTGGTGCTGAAGCAGTTTTGGACTTCCAGTATTGGTTATACTGTATTAAAAATAACACTTCATAGCCAAGATGTCTAGTAACAGGGAACTGGTTGAATAAACCATGGTATATTTACACAATAGAATTATTATTGAAAAAGAATGAATATACTATAGATAGATGTGCCACTAACGAATAGATCTCCAAGACAGGTTATATAGTATTACAAAAAATGTCAAGGTACAGAACAATATTGAATGGTATGTTCTTTTTAACATATTCTCTCTAACATACAATGTAAAGTGTTTAAATCTTAAGTGTACAGCTTAGTGACTATTACTAATACATCTGTGTTTACCACTTTGCAGATCTAGATACAGAACATTTTTAGGATTTAGAAATCTTTCTCATATTCCCTTGCAGTCCATACTCTCCAAATGGAACCATTATTCTGATTTCTCTTACCTTAAATTAATTTTGCCTGTTTTCAAATTTTATATTTTTGGAATCGCACAGAATATACTGCCTATTTAAACAAAGTGTTCTATCCTGTTACAAATAAATGCTTTGTAACCTGCTTTTCCTGCTTAGCACTATATCACGAACATTTTGCAATTATCTACAATAAAATCATGATTTTATATTGCTGTATTGTATATTTGTTCTTGGTTATATTTAAATATATATATATTTATTCGTGGGAAAGAGGAATTCAGAGAATCCACACGTCAAGTGAAGATACTGGGACTCAAACCTGTGTCTCAGCCACTTACTCTTTCACTACAAAAAGCAAAGTGCTCAAATATGGGCAGAGCTTTGCAGATGTCTTGAGCGAAGGCATTGTAATAGCAACAAGAATGACTAATAACTATTAATGGCTCATGACAAAAAACAAATTACATTAATTTCTTAATATATTAGTCTTGTTAGTAATGTTTGTACAGTATTATTCATG
Organism: Pteropus vampyrus; assembly: GCF_000151845.1. Taxonomy (NCBI): domain Eukaryota; kingdom Metazoa; phylum Chordata; class Mammalia; order Chiroptera; family Pteropodidae; genus Pteropus; species Pteropus vampyrus. Next base: position 3,115,284 of record NW_011888804.1, read on the forward strand.
CAAATATTATTAGCCTGTGTCAGGGGAAGTTGCTGGGCCCAGAACCAGGCTCACAGATCAGTCTCGGCTCCTCTTGCCAGATGTTCAGGGGCTGGGACTTCCAGGGACTCGCCCCCACGGAGCTCTGAGGAGCCAATTGGCGCGCAGAAGGCGGGGCCCTGGGAGAGACAACGGTGCTGTCCAATGGGCCGACAGCCGGGACCGCCCCTGGCCAATGGGCGTGCTCCTCCGCGACGTTCGGAAGTGGTGAGGCGACTCTAGGGGCCGTTGTTCAGTACGGGGGCTGACTGTGGGGGCTCGGTGTCTGCGGCCAGGCTCTCGGCTCGACGCACTTCTCATCCCAGGTGAGTGTAGCGGTGTCCCGCGCTTGGGGACCGCCCTGCGGCCTCCAGTCCGGGAGGAAGCCGGCACCCCGAGGGCGGGGGGCGGGGGCTTTAGGCCGGGGGTCGCGGCCGCAAGGAGAAAGATGCCTGTGCGGCGGCGGCTCCTCGGGCCTGTGGGGGAGGCCGCGCTTTCTCCTCAGGGAACCAGAACCGCGACAGCTCCCGGCGGTGCCGCGGCCCCTTCCCGGCCTTGACCCTGGCAGTTGAGAAGAGGGCGTCGTCCAGAGCGCCACTGGGCCCCGGCGCCCTGGGCGGAGCTGGGCCGGAGCCTCGAGCTGCCGGCCTGGAGGGTCTCGGGCTCTCGGCTGACGGGTGTGGGTTCAAGTTCGCACTCTGACCTGCATGGGCGGCGGTTAACTGTCGTCTTCGTCTTTCGCTTTCTAGGTCTCTAAAATGGGGACAATGACTTTCACTATTTTTTCACACTGATATTTGTGTGGCCTGGGTTAAATGATTGCCCGTGGAAAGCGTTTAGCAAACAATAAACGCGCAGTAAATGTCGACTGCTGCTACTTGCGGGCTGGTGCCCTCTCGACTCCGGATCCCGACCTCCCCGAACTCGCTGAGGGAGGGGGCAGTTGGAAATCGCCTTCTGGGTCTGGACTCTGAAGTGGTAGCTCCGCCCCGTTGGGCATAGGGGCGGCCCCCGAAGTCCTCAAGAGGGGCTCTTTCTAATGTTGAAAACTTAACTGTAACCAAAGCAGTTCCGTGCGTTTGCTTCTTCACCCCTCACAACGACCGTTGGAAGTACTGTCAGTTGTTTGCGTGAGGATTTGGAGGCCCAGGGAGGTTAAATCACGCAGCCCCTGAGTAGCAGAACTAGAATTTGACCCTGCGGGGGGGTTGGGGCGGGGCTGACTCTAAGCCCTACATGTCACCCGCAATCCCTTAGAGCTAGAAAACCTGGCACTTTCCTTATCCGAGGTTCTGGCCGGGATTTAGTTTGCTTTACTGGATCACACCTAGAATCAATCAGCCGCGAGAAAAGTACCTAGGCTTTTCCCTTTTGGGAACGTGATTTATTTTCAAAGATAGGTGCTTCCTCTCCTATCAGAATGGACATCTTGAATCCTGTCACTTCCTACTATTCGATAGCTTACTTCCTCTTTGCATGGCTGGCTCTTCTAACTTCAGGTTTTAGTTTAAAAGTCATTTCAAAGTTCTTTCTTGACCACCCTTATCTAAAGTAGATTTCCTCCACTCCCCTCTATGTACTTTTGTCTATGTACTTTTACATCAAAATACTCAAGGTATGTCTATTTCTTTGCTTGTTTTTCTCTTTTACTAAATCGATCTGTGGGGTCAGACACTATTTCTTTAATTTTTAAAGTATTCTTAATGCCAGGGCAGAGTGTCTGGCAGTGGTCTTAACATGTTGAATGAATGAGTGTGTTTCTAAAGTGAGTTAGTTTGGAAATGTCAAAATCATGAAAAAGCCTTAATAGAGGGGAGTATTTAAGACCATTTTCACTTCATGGAAAGGAATGATCTACACTAAATATTGTTAATAAAATTGCCAGCGCTTTTGCTTTCTGCATTGATATCTTTTTAAAAAGAAGAAAAATCTTTAGAGAAACCTGGCAGACCCTATCTTAACTAAAGGCTCGAACTTAACATCACAATAAGCCTGTTGACATCATGTGCTTTCTGATACAGTGCACCAAGATGGACACAACATCACTTCTCTGGTATTCTTGCCAGATATATATTAATCATGAGAAAAACATCAAACCCAGATTGAAGAACATTCTACAAAATAACTAGCCAGTGCATTTAACGAGATTATTAAAGATAAAGACTGAGGAAATATTCCAGAGCAAAGAATATTAAGGAGAAATAACTAAATGCAGCATGTTACCCTGGATGTGATCTTGAATCATTTGTAGAATGATTTGTGAAATTTGAAGACCTATAGATTAACTCCAGTATTATGTTTCCTACATTTGGTAATTTTACTATGGTTATTTATGATGTTTTGGGTGAGGAGATAAGGGAGTTCTTTGTGTCGTTACTGCAAGTCAGATTGTTTTAAGATGAAAATTAAAAAAAATAAGGTAAAACCCATGTGTTGAGTATTAAAATGCTTTAAATGCACTGATTTTGGTGACATTTCCTATGCACTAGTTTTTTGTTTTTCTGTTTTGCTTGTCATCCTAAAGCAGAAATGAAATTCAAAGTTATCACTTCTTCCTTTGTAGTTTTCAGAAAGAGCTAAAGATGGCTGAATTTCTAGATGACCAGGACACTCGGCTGTGTGACAACTGGTAAGAAACTAAATCTGAGAAATGTTATTGAAATGAGGACAAACTAGCTTCTGTAAAGAGTTGGTTTATTTATTGGCAGGTGAAAATTGGAGCCATATAATATCATACATGTATATGGGACTAAAGCCTTTTTAACAATTCTGGATAAAATCGCCTGTTTTAGTGATTTGACAAGGTGGTTGGTTTAGCTATTATAGTGTAGTGAGGAGAGTGACAGGATAAGCCAGGAGTCAGGGCTCTGGTTCCCGCCTTTAATTAGCTAATGGCTTTTGGCAAGTCACTTGATTGCTTTGGAGCCTCACTTTTCCGACCTCTAAATAAGGGAATTTATTTTTTGTCTTTCTGAAAAATATCACACATATCAAAAAAACTACTAAAAATATACTAAAATGTTTTGACTAGATTAGTGTTTTTCAAAGTGTGTTGAAAGGATTTCTCTGAGTGCCTACAGTGGCTGGTTGTCTTGGGGTTGATTGGGAGCAAGGTTTAGTGAGCTTGGCTCTACATCTAGTAGTGAGAGAGAGAGTAGTTCAACCAGAGGCACTGAACTGTTTTTATAAAAGATTTTGCTGAAGGAATGTTCCACTGCTTAAAAGAAACAAAAAAAGTCTAAAGTCTTCTGGCAGTTCAGATTAATCACTATCGTTTCATGATTCTAGAACTGTTAGTGAAGACTGGGCACAGTCTGGAATTTTCAACTTTCTGTTTTAGTGTTTGTAATCCACGTGAGTAACAAGAAAGAAACTTTCATGCTGAAATGAAACTTAGGCGTGCAGCTAATACTTTTCTGATTCTTGGTTGAGATTTCTCAAGAACTTGGTATTTTAGTGATAAACAAGTGCTCTTCCTAAAAGCTAAAGAAAACAAAGCAGAATTGTTATGTTTAAATTAACAAATTGTGGTAGAAGGAAAGAGAAATCCTTTAATGCAGATTGGTGAAAGGTTCGAGTCAGAGAACAGTTTTACTGCCTTTTTCTGCTCAGCCTTTGAGCAGAATTAGGGTCTAATCAGAGCAACTGCAGGTCACAATATTCGTTCCCTGCATGGAATTAAGATTTCATTTCTGTGAGGGTGTCTTGTGCTACAGGGTATATTTTTTCTACTACTACTATCACTTTCTGCCAGTGAAAACACTATTTTAGCTTTGTTTGGGTTTAATATACTGTTAATGATGCAGAGTAATCAATGATACAGATATTAACAAGAAAACGTCATCACTCTGGTAAGAAAACAGACATGGGCTTTAGCATCAGTTAAGATACTCTAATTTTAACAGTCCACTCCATTTTGAAGGAATCTCAAGCCTAGGACAATATATAAATAACTATGCCAAGGGAGTTTTAAAAAAGGGTAAGTTAATGAAAGCTAATGAAAACAAGGTTATTCAAAGCCAAAGCAATTTATTTGAAGAAAAAAGCAGGTTAGCATGGAAAACTGACTAAACCAGCACAGATCTCCCATCTTAAGTGACCCTGTTTAAATTCCAGTTTCAACATTGTTGTTTTTAGAGCCATATTCCTCTTGTTCCCTAAAAAGGGTACTCAAGGTACTTTTCTAAATATGAGCTGCAAGTAGACTCACTGGTCCAGTAAAAAGAATAGTTTGTTGCGATTGAAGATGTTTTTGCATGTTATATCTTATGGTGTCCTCTGATTGAGGGCAGAATGTGATTCTAGGGAACAGAAGCTTCATTTCAGCTTTTAATTTTTGCGTTTATTGAAAAATTGATTTCTGAGTTGTGTTTATTGTTTGGAAAACTACTGGGAATTTTTCTGGAAGTCTTGGCTTACCTGCCAGTCATTTCTATCTAAAATGAAATTTCACCTTAAACTTGATATTTTTTTTGGGGGGGGGGGCTTTTTAGCCATTTTATCTATATATTTTATCTATATGGAATTGTGTTCTCACTTAAAACATCTTGATTTTATCTGTAAGTAGGAAATATATATATTAGTATTTTGTCTGGTTGGAATGTTTGGTGGGATTCTCTTGGCAGTTAAATTTAAAAAGAAAACAAAACCAGCAGGCACCTGTTTCATGTAATTGTTACAAATATCTTTTTTTTTTTAGTTTTTAAAAAAAATTATTTTAATTAGTTTCAAGTATACAGTACATTGGTTAGACATTTATATAGTTTATAAAACGATCCCCCTAATTGCTCCTTCTCTCCTCTGGTTTTGCAAATATCTTTTTCTTTTTCTTTCAAGGTTTCTCAAGAGGTGAAATGTGTAATAATAAGTTCTCTGTAGTCATACTTTACAGCTGCTTTTGATTCTTGATTATGTTAAGATTCTGTGGTCCTTTATATTTTGTTTTAATTCTGAGATTTTAGTAGCCTCGTTATATGAATGCTCTGTCAGTAGATTATCCTGAATAGTAAAATGGAAACTGTAGACATTTTCTTGATATTTGTTGTTAAAAACCTTTTTATGAAAATTAAGAAAAAAGAACCCAGAATATCAAACATCCTAAACAATAACTACTGGCTTTAATTTTTTGCGGCATTTGTGCACATATGATTTATAACCATAATATGGCTCTGCTTTCACTTTATTGGGTGTACCATATTTAACTTTAGCTGTTCATTTTTAAAACGTTTAAGTATTTCCTTTTTTTTTTTTTTTTTTACCATTTTATGACACTAATGAAAATCTTCATAATCCCAAGAGTAGACTTACTGGGTTAAAGAGTATATAATTTTATGGTCTTAGAACTGCATTTTCAGGCTATTTTAAAGCCGTTTACAGTACCACCAGTAATGTATTAGAGTATTAGTTTCACAGCGTCTTTAATACAGATATACCTCGGAGATATTGTTGGCTCAGTTCTAGACCACTGCAATAAAGCGAGTCAAAATCTCTTCGATGGTGGAGGGTCTTGCTTTTGTTTCCTTAAAAATGCAACATTTGTACAGTGCAATAAAATAAGATATGCCTGTAGTGGGATTTACTAATTTTAATTTTTGTTAATAGGTTTAGATGGCAACCTATTTATAGCTCCTACTACTATGTATTTTAATATTCTACAGTTTTAAAAATTTTAAACTGAATTAATTTAAAACCAGTGGCTTCCTTAAAAAACTATGGATTTTGGAGAAATAGGGGAAGTTAAATCTGTCAAGACATTGGTAGTTTCCCTTTTTATCCATTTGAGTTTCCTTCTCATCTGTCACAGTTGATTGTTCTTCTGAATCACCTTTGCTATGAGAGCTTCCTTGATAGTTCCATCATTGGATGAAAATGAATTTATTTGGTGTCTTGGTCTTTGATATTGGGAATATGACCGTAGCTGAAGGCATATCGGTCATCCTGCTTTGAAATGTTTCTTAGACTATGTATGAAGATTAAAACTATAAAAGAGAAATAAGCTATCTACAGCTTGGTTTGGGGGAGGAGTTCCTGTAGTATTCAGCTTCAGAGGCAAAATAATGTGTCAAATGTCTGTATCCTGATCAGTATTTTACTTTTCTGAAATTTTATTCCAGGTAACATAAGTACATCCTTTTAATGCAATCCCTAGCTAGACCGTGAAATTGCATTGTAACAGTGGTCATATCCTAGATGAATAAAGAGTAAGGCTTTTGAATACTATGTGCCTCTAGTTTGAATGTATGTATACTCTTGCTAAATTTATTTTTATTCATTTTTATTTTTAAATTATAGTTGACATAAAATATATTCATTTCAGGTATACAACACAGTGATTCTACATTTATATACCTTATGAAGTGATAATCACAAGTCTAGTAACCATTTGTCACCGTGCATAATTATTACGATGTTAATGACTATATTCCCCTCTTATTAAATTTAAAAGGTCTTACTCTTTTACTCAAGATTGTCTTTTTCTTCCTTTCTTTTCTGTAACTTAAATATTGGATCCCTTAATCTACAGGAGAAGCAAAATGAGTGAGGAGACAGGACTAGGGGAAGAGGTTCAGGATTTCATTTTCGTATAGTTGTGCAGTGAAGTTTATATCAACCCATCCAGAGCCCATGATTGTGACTAGCATGCAACCTGCTTTGAAAAGTTTGCGGGTCATAAAGGAAGCAATTTCCCATCCCTACTGACTTTCCCAAAGCTGGCATCTGCTCCTTTTGGTTTAACTTAATTTTTTTAATTGGGAAATTTTAAGTAATCATCAAATGCACTTTACATTGATAACTGCAATACTGAAACTGACATTTTTAATATTTTTATCGAAGGTTATGAGCATTAATGTGGCCAGTCTAGGTCACTATGGTTTAGCTGATGCTAATGTCTAAACAGGTATTCACATTTTGTGTCTAAATAAAGTAGATGGGGGAACTTCTTGTATTGCTGAATTTTAGCAAAATTCTATGAGATAATTTATAGGAATGTCAAATTTTTGAAGTGCAAATTCATAGAACTCAAATTAGGATCACTTTTTTGCTTCAGGTACTTCTGACTTGAGAATACAGGCAATTTTTGTTCTTAATTCCTTGGAAAATTATTTCTGCAATGTCTTGTGTCTTTATTACGACCAAGTTGTTTTTGAGAAAGATGATCAGCTCTGTGATTAGTTTTTCACAGTTGATACGAATATCAAAAACAATAATTTTCAAAGAAAAAATTGTCTTTCAAAGGCTACAAGAAAGGAAAGAAATAGTACTTCTTACTTGTGTGAGTAAAATATTTACTGCAGGTAAATCCAATATAGTATTCAATAGTTCTATAAAAATGAACAAAAGATAAATGTTTACTTCCATTGCTCCAATAGTCAAACGTTAGATCTGTATGAGAGTTGTAATGTAGTAGTTTGCTGGTCCAATTTAAGAGTTCAAAGTCCTTTCTGTGTTTTTGGCTCAATGATGTCCACATCCCAGATGAATTCAGTTCAAAAAATAGAAATTAGGGCAAAGACTTCATATAACAAAGCACAAGGATATGCTACTAGAAATTGCTCTTTCCTGCCTAATGCAGAAATAAAAAATTTGGAAGCAGAAAAACTACACAATCTACAATTCCAGCAGTGAGAATGATTCCTATACCATTCTACCAAGACATCCCTGGAAAGCTGGAAAGTGAGAAGAATCCTAAGAATCCCACACAATCAAATGAAATACCTGTCATACTCATTAAGTTTAATAAACAGAATATTCCTAGACATCCAATTGCACAGATCCCACCCATATACATAGCCAAACTGGATTTTGCCAGAGTAACAACATGGCTGCTAAGGCAAGGCAAAAAACCATTGGTCCTGCCTAATCAGTCTCATTCATGTTGCTGATATGTGCTACTTTTAATGGATGTAACACCATTAGTATTTTTTTCCAGCTGTGGTCAAAATTGATACCTAATTCTTTAATAAAGGTGGCTCATAGTCAAAGTTGTTTCCACAGAATGGATGAGGTGTATTTGGAGTATATACCTGAGTTGGCTGGAAAATCTCCCTATTTGTGAATTTTGGCTGCATCTTGTCTGGAGGGGCAAATTGGCCTTGCTGAGAGTAATCATAGCCAGCATACTGTTTTCTATAGGGTTCTCCACTTTCTCTACAATGATAAGGATGGTGATTGGTCATT
>NW_011888804.1:3123529-3134170 GCF_000151845.1 Pteropus vampyrus
AAAAAATTGTCTTTCAAAGGCTACAAGAAAGGAAAGAAATAGTACTTCTTACTTGTGTGAGTAAAATATTTACTGCAGGTAAATCCAATATAGTATTCAATAGTTCTATAAAAATGAACAAAAGATAAATGTTTACTTCCATTGCTCCAATAGTCAAACGTTAGATCTGTATGAGAGTTGCAATGTAGTAGTTTGCTGGTCCAATTTAAGAGTTCAAAGTCCTTTCTGTGTTTTTGGCTCAATGATGTCCACATCCCAGATGAATTCAGTTCAAAAAATAGAAATTAGGGCAAAGACTTCATATAACAAAGCACAAGGATATGCTACTAGAAATTGCTCTTTCCTGCCTAATGCAGAAATAAAAAATTTGGAAGCAGAAAAACTACACAATCTACAATTCCAGCAGTGAGAATGATTCCTATACCATTCTACCAAGACATCCCTGGAAAGCTGGAAAGTGAGAAGAATCCTAAGAATCCCACACAATCAAATGAAATACCTGTCATACTCATTAAGTTTAATAAACAGAATATTCCTAGACATCCAATTGCACAGATCCCACCCATATACATAGCCAAACTGGATTTTGCCAGAGTAACAACATGGCTGCTAAGGCAAGGCAAAAAACCATTGGTCCTGCCTAATCAGTCTCATTCATGTTGCTGATATGTGCTACTTTTAATGGATGTAACACCATTAGTATTTTTTTCCAGCTGTGGTCAAAATTGATACCTAATTCTTTAATAAAGGTGGCTCATAGTCAGAGTTGTTTCCACAGAATGGATGAGGTGTATTTGGAGTATATACCTGAGTTGGCTGGAAAATCTCCCTATTTGTGAATTTTGGCTGCATCTTGTCTGGAGGGGCAAATTGGCCTTGCTGAGAGTAATCATAGCCAGCATACTGTTTTCTATAGGGTTCTCCACTTTCTCTACAATGATAAGGATGGTGATTGGTCATTGATACTGTGGAACTTCGTGTTTAAGTTGTCAAAGCCTGACATTAGAAATGATCATACGCGGAGGTGGCAGCAGTAGCTCCAAAAGCCTGGTTTGACTGTTAGTGGAATAAAATCTAATGAGATTAAACCTGCCTCAGACTGGGAATGAATGAATACATATGTATATATAAATAAAATCCTGGAGTGTCCTATTGTTCTTTGGGGCATGGATAGTTTTGGAAAAGCCTAGCTCAGCTCTTTTTGGCATCTGACTTGATGTTAGTTGTGATCAGCAGTGATGTCTAGAAAGTGAGGCTGAGCTTTTAGAGGCAGTGCATAGCACTGATAACTTAGAGTGTTGCACAGAAGACTCAAAATCTTTAGTAATTAATTCTTAAATCAAGTAATCACAATCATAAGAGCTTATGGACTGTTAGTCACTAAAGAGAAATAATGGAGGCTAAAGATTGGACAGGACAGATTTCCATGTGATACAACTGAATAGATCAGTCAGTAATGCTTGCCTTTTGCTTTGATCTATTTCTGTAGCAAAAAAGAAATTCCTGCATGTAATTTTACCATCCATGAGATCCACTGTCTAAGAAACATTGGTATGTGTCCTATCTGCAAGGAACCATTTCCCAAATCTGACATGGAGACTCATATGGCTACAGAACACTGTCAGGTGAACCAAGTACTCAAATGTTCATAAATGTATTTTACTTGCTGTTGTGCAAAAAGCAAGTGAGCATGTTGTCACAAAGCCAATTTATTGGTTCTCACTTTTTATCCTAGGTAACCTGCAAATGTAACAAGAAGTTGGAGAAGAGGCATTTAAAGAACCATGAGGTTAGTTTTCTTGTACTATGAAGGGAGTGAGTTACTAGGTGGGTCAATCCTACTGAGATTACAGAGCCACATGCAGAGCAGAAAGCCAGTCTGATTGAGTCTTTGTTCTCCAGCTCCATGCACACCGCCACTCAAATCTTATTCGAGGCTTTGACCATTTGCTGCCAGTTTCAGCTGCATGGCTATTGTGCCCCATGGTCAGGCCTCAGGGCCTTTCCCTTTGGAACTGAGTCTGTCATTCTTGGGTTCGGTTATTGGCAGCCTCACTGAGTGCTAAGCCAAGCTTGGGGTTGCCAGTATGGTACAACCTTTTTAGCACAACTTCTTAGCCTGCCTTACATATTGTAATTTCATTTTGACTTCTCGCTCACTTGGATAGCATGCTGTTTACACCCAAAGAAGTTCCTCAGAGAGCATTTGGTGAGAGACCGCATAGTATCATTTGGTTCCTAGTTGAGATAAAAATGTCCATAGTTGAATGAGTGTGTGTGTGTGTGTGTGTGTGTGTGTGTGTGTGTGTGTGTGTGTGTATATATATATATAAAATGGGTGTATATATATATATATATATAAAAAATATGGGTGTATATATATATATATATAATATATACACCCATATATATATATATTTGAGCATTTTAATTATCAGTTAAAAAATCTTAACTAGTTGGTCACACAGGAGTGTGTGTACATGTGTAAAAATTCATCAAGGTATGTGCTTAAGATTTGTGCATTTCATTCTGTGTGCCTAAAAACTAACAACTTATTTATAATTTTAAAAGCTAATTCATATTCAATAAAAATATTTGAAAAATACAAAAATAAGAATCACTCATAACCTCACAGCTCAGAGAAGAATGTCTTATAGATACTTTGGCACTCTGACCTATGTTTTACTAGTCCTCACCAGTAAGGGGGGTTATGATTGATGTCAAATTAACAATAATAATGAGAATTTCCTTGGCTCGAACTTCTGCTTGCTGTATAAAACAACCTCTAATCAATTGCCCTCTCTTCCAGTTTCTCTCCCAGGTACCACTGGGGTTCCCATGGTAATAACGCCAGTCATTATTAAAATATAAGTATTTCCTAACATTCCTGCAAAGTGAGATTATGATAGTTGTAGATTAGAAAGTTTTAAAAATCCTCCTTAAAAAAAAGTTTATACATTATTTGTTGTTCTGGTGAGTTATTAGGACTTTTTAGGGTTGTTAAAGCACTTACTATATTATTTAGTATGTGCCAGCAATTATTTGCTCTTTTGCTATTGAGTAACTTAAATCAGTGACATTTTTCTAATAAAACTTTAAAAAAAAATCTTTCTGAATTGGTATTATAGCTACATGGTATATAGTTTTAAAGTTACAAAAACATAGATATAAAAATTATTTCTCTTCTATGCCTGTTTCTAGGCTCACTTTATCAGCTTGTATTTTCTACAAGACATACTCTGTGCATATACAAGCAATGCTAAAAATGTTTGAAGTAGCATTTAGAATAAAATTTGGGTTTAATTCGTATGAAAATAAACTTTTGTTTCCTGGCACGGTGGTTATAAAGTATCTAAATTTTTGAAATGCTGTTACATTAAAGTTCTAAGCTTAAGTTCCCAAATTTTGGAATGTGCATATGTGTCACCGTAACATATTATATCTTTTTAATTTTTTTAGTGCTTTAGTGATGATTTCAAAAGTGTAAGTGTTGTCTTTCATCTGCTGAGTGTATATACACTCTTGGGTCATCTTCACTGGTGATTCCTGGCTATTTGGTCAACTAAAAGCCAGTGCTATGCACAAATGTGCAGTCTTTCTAAAGGGCAGTCTTTTCCTCATTACAGGTCTTGAACACAAATTGGAATAGTTAGAGGAAACCGGGCTGATGGAGTTTTGACAAACATCTGAATTGCTGTGCTTCTCCTATATCTTCCTCGGTTTCTCTGGCTGATTTTGGGTTACTTTGTAATGTGTGTAGAAAATGATTATAAATCAAGCGGTTGAATAAGTAGATTTCTTCTGAGTTTCCTTCTTTTTGTAGAACCTGGTGGCAAGGACAGAGAGAGGAACTGTGACTCTTAAATACATAAAAAACACGGCAGACAGGCAAAGCTAGTGTTGGAGGAGAATATTGAAGTAGATACTTTTTGCTCTCCTTGCCCTGTACTAAAACATGGCCTCTCTTAGATTCACATATTAACTGCCTAATCACTCTATGTTGCAGGAGACTGAGTGTCCTCTACGACTTGCCCTTTGCCAGCACTGTGATTTGGAACTTTCTGTTCTCAAACTGAAGGACCATGAAGATTACTGTGGTGCCCGGACGGAGTTATGTGGCAGTTGTGGGCGCAATGTCCTGGTGAAAGATCTGAAGACTCACCCTGAAGTTTGTGGGAGAGACGGGGAGGAAAAGAGAGATGAGGTTGCCGTGCCTCTGAATGCATATGATGAGTCTTGGGGTCAAGATGAAATCTGGATCGCATCCCAACTCCTCAGACAAATTGAGTCTCTGGATCCACCCATGAGGCTACCCCGAAGGCCCCTGAGAACATTTGAATCAGACCTTTTCCCTAGTAGGACTACCAACCAAAGGAACATGACAACCCAGTTTCCAATTCAGAATAATCTATGTGAGTTGTGTTTGGGATTAGAAAACTGGAATGGAATCAAAATATGAGGGCAAATGGGAACAGGGCTTTGGGGCAAATAGATCTTAATTACAGAAGCCTGACTGTACCTAGGTAACATTAGGAAGAATACCTAGCTTTCTTAGAGATTAGAGTAACAGCCTCTTTGCTGTTGGATTACTATTGGATTATAGTTAGGATTGATGATGGTGGTGATTACAGTGCTATTAACAGCTAACATTTACTGAGTATACCTATGTGTTTCATTTGCAAAGTGTTTTACATGTATTAACTCATTTAATTCTCACAACAGTTTTATGTGGGTAAATAAGTGCTAGAGCTGGATTTTGAATTCAAACAGTCTGACCCCATACTTTAAACCATTCTGTTATAATGCAGAAAATATATGTAAAATGTTTAGCACAGTACCTGTCTCATAGTTACAGCTTAATAGTATTGCTTATTAATAGAATAGTAGTAGATTCTTTTATTGTGGCAGACTTAATATTTGAAGTCCTATGGGAACTGAAGGGCTGGGCCTCCTTAGTTCCTGCACAGATGCCTATAAACCTTGAATATTTGATAGGCATCGACTTGAGCTAAAGTTCGGCAACATCTCTAATATAGCTTGAGTTCTGTTTTTTCCCCCCAGTGGAAGAACAAGAAAGACAAGAAAGGAATAGAAGCCGACAACCCTCCAAAGAGGGTGGTGAAGACAGTGCAAACTTGGACTTCATGTTGGCCTTGAGTCTGCAAAATGAAGGCCAGGCCCCCAGCATGGCAGAGCGGGACTTCTGGAGGGCCACCTATGAGGCAGACCAGTCCCATGAAGGTCCCAGAGCTCTGAATGACATAAAGGGTAGGTTTGTTTATTCTGCACTAGCTTCTGTGTCTAGTTTTTTTTTTTTAAGTCTTACACTATACATGTAAAATTGAAAGTTTTTCATGAGATAGCATTTGCCTTTTTTGTTTGCTCATCGCTTTTCCCAACTTTTTATTTTTAAAAATCGTCAGAATAGTACAGTGAATGTCTACATACCCCTTGTTTTTATTCATAAATTTTAGTATTTTTCTTTTATCTTTATAATTTTCTCCCCTGAACCATTTGAGAACAAGTTGCAGACATAATATTTTATCCCTACATACTTCAGGATGTATGCTCTTAAGAACAAGGGCATTCTCCTATGTAAATGCAATACAAATATCACTCTCAGGAAATTAAACATAAGTTCCCTGCTTGTGGATAATGCCCACGTTATGTATTATATTTTGTTCTTTCTAGGTTCCTTTAGAAGTAACCCTGTCTCCTCCCTCCTTCCCTCCCTTTCTCCTTTTCTCTCTCTCTTTTAGGACATTAACACTTTTCATTGAAGAGTCCAGGCCAGTTTTTTTGCAGAATATTTTTCTCAGTTTAGATTTGTCTGGTTGTTTTCTCATGTTTAGGTTCAGGTTACAGTTTTGGCAGGAATGCTACATTGGTGTGTCTTTCTCAAGATGCCAATTTGTTTTGTTATTCCTTAAAATGTAATCTGTCAGATTGTATTGTATACAATTTATAATTTATAATAGCTTGATGCTGGATGTTATTTTGAGATTGTTGGGGAACAGGTTAGTCATACAGTCTTTAATCTAGCAGTGTTAGTATTCAGTAATGATTCTTGCTTGAATCAAATATTACTGTGGTGATTCATAAAATGGTGATTTTTCTCTCCTTTGTTCTATATTTATTACTTGTTATTCTTCTATAAAGAACTTTGCTTTTCTCCTCACCCCCATTCAAAAATATATTTCTTAGTATTATTGGACTCATGGATTAAAACTCAGTTTTTAAAAATAAGAGTTGGGTTATGAGCAGCGAACCACTTTTTGAGTCTCTTGCTTAGAGAATGGTATGTTTTAGAGATAACATATTTTAAACACTCAAGTCTTAAGAGATTTTTGGGATGTGAAAATTAAGCAACTCGCAGCTATGGTTTTGCTTTATGCAATTAAATGAATGATGATTCCAAGAACAGTGGGATTAACTCTTAACATTTTGTCGATTGAGATAAAATAGGAATTGGGCTTGGATTCAAACATTGAAGTTTGGGTCTTATGTGGCCTGGTTCAAGGAGATACACGGTAGAGTGTTAATAGAAACTTGTATAGTTTCCTTTTAAAATATTTTTGTATTTAATTATAATTAATTTGGAAAATGTAAATATTTTGTTTCTACTCTCTACTCCAGACAGTGGTTGGTTAACACTTAGATTTATAGATTGCATAAGACGAGTCCATGGCTTTAGAGGGTTATGTCCCCACAGGTTGAAAAACCACCATCTTAGGTTGTATTTTCTTCCTGAAAAATAATATATTTTGTATTGTAGAGGGTTTTTAGAAATCGATAATTTGCATACATAATAAAAACAATTGTGTACACATTAAATGGGTGAATTATGGTATGTAAATTATATCTCACTAAAGTTGTTTAAGAAAAAACCGGTAAAAATCATTAAATATTAAGACAGTAAAAGGGTGTAAAAGGAAACATTGTCTCCTCCTCACCCACTAATAGTCTGGTTCTCCCCAGAAGTCACCGCTTTCAGAGGGTTTTTAGGTAGCCTTATGTTCTTTGTATATAAAAGGATGTGAATGTATATAATACAATGGGGTTTAGAAGCTGGCTTTATTAGAGAGACTTACTGAATTTTGGGGAGCAGAGCAAGGTTTCTCAATGTTAGGATTTGGATTCTTTTCCATATCTGAGAGTTTGGTGACCTTTTATGAGATGTTGATATTCAGGTTGGTTTTTTTGTTACCTTTGATCTGTTATGTTCTTTTTTTCCTTACCTCTTAGTTGCTGCTTTTTTCCCTTAGGAAAATGCCCTAGTACCAAAGAAAGTTTTCCAAACTCTGAACAGCATCTTTTAATGTGAGTCTGCTTATCTGTAAGCCTTTCAGACTTGACTTTATCAGAACATTTAGGTGGGTGCTGAAGAAAGTAAAATTGTAATAGCATAGTCGTGACAAGTGAAGACTCTGGATTCAGAGTAGTTGCCTTTATTTTCTTCTTTTTTGGTCATTTCTTAGATTGCTTTATTGACTGTTTGCTTATTTCATTTCATTTTCCTCTCTACTGGTTTGGAGTTTATATTCTCTGTTTATTCTTGTGATGGTTGCCCTGGAAATTTCAACACATTTATTTAACTTAACAAAAAACTAAGTTTAATGAACCTCATTACACTTCTCCCAGTTTATAAAATACTCTTAGAATTTAGATCCTCTCTTTACGACTTAAATATCACTTGTGTGTTAGTGTTCTCTTGTTTTCTTTGTATTTATCATTTTATTATGTCTTACCATTTTCTTTGCTCTCCTATTCTTCCTTGTTTCTCAGAACTTCTAGAATAAATTTCTTCCTGAAATACATTATTTAGAAATTCTATTGAAAATGTCTTTATCATAAATTTTTTATTTTGGTTTATCTGAAAATATCTTTATTTTATCTCCCTATTTGATACTTTCTCTGGTCATATAATTCCAGGTTGCCAATTATCGTTGTCTTAGTTCTTTGAAGATATTATTCAATTTCTTGGCTTTTGTTGTTGGCTATAGAGAAGTTATCTGTTAGTGTTAATTGTGATTTCTCTATAGGTACTCTGTCTTTTCTGTCTGGCTAATTTTAAATCTTTCTGTCTTTGGGATTCTGCAGTTTCCTGATGATTTCTCTGGCTTTAAATTTCTTGTGATTGGCTGGCCTTCCTGATTCATAAGTTTAGTATTTTCGTCTACATGGAAAATTGTCTTCATTATTTCTTTCATTATTGCCTGTCTTTCATTCTCTGTAGTCTCCTTGAATTCTGTTTAGTTGTGTTAGACTTTACTCTGTCCTCCATGTTTTCTTTTTTCTTCACTTAGAGTTGACATTTAATATTTTATATTAGTCTCAGGTCCTCCATGTTTCTTATATTTTCTAGTTCTTTGTATTTTGTGCTGCATCCTGGGTAATTTCTTATCTATCTTCTTTCTAATCTATTGTTTAATACGTCCATTGAGGTTTCAGCTCAGTGATTATATATTTTTGCATTTGTTCAGAGTTCTCTGATTTTTTTCTTCAGTGTGTCTCATCATTTTTAAAATAACCTTTTATACCTCAGGTAGTCATATTCTTCTTTTAACATATCTTTAAAATTGTTAAATACACTTATTTTTCTATTGTGTCTGAAAATATATCTAAAGATTTTTGCTATTTGTTTCTGCTGACACAGTAGCTTGCTGCCTCTGCACATGCATCTGCGCGTGTGCATGTGCGTGTGTGTGTGTGTGTGTTGCTGGGAGTATATATAAATAGGTATCTAAGGATACTACTGACGAAGATAATTTTAAATTGAATTTTTGGAATGGGCTCTTTAAAACCATAGCTATGAACTTGTGTGAAAACAGAAATGTAAATTCTGGACTCAAACCCACGTAAAGGCCAAACTCTCCTTACTGTTCTTTAGCAGAGACTTTTCCCTCCTGCCCGGAGCCAGAGCCTAGCTCGACAAGTTTCCTTACCTCTATTTTCAGCAGTCTTACTGAGGCTGTTGTGTTAGGAATCCTGGATTTAATATTGCTTTTATTTATTTACTCAAGTTACTTTTATTCAGCCTCTTTTTTGCTATTTTTTACTGCAAGGGTTTTTCAGGGTATTTGTCTGCCAGTAATATGCTGTCCTCCATTTCTCCATCTGTAAAATAAGGGTAATGTAGGATCTGCTTCGTAAGTCTTTCCGAAGGAGTGATATAAAGCACAGCAGGCTCTTAAATTAGTGTCTAGAATTATTACACATTTGAACTTTTTCTTAATGACGGTAGTGGGTAAGTTATTACTTCACTGCTACTCAGGGAATGGCGAAGAGTCTTTTGTTTTCTATAGTGGCAGCTTTTTTTTTTTTTTTTTTACTTAGGATTTGTCTCTCAGTTTCCCTTTGAGGATTTACAGCCCCATAAATTGTTACATCTCTGAAATGTTGAAGTCAAACATTTTATAAAACCCCCACCCGAGGGATAACAGATCGAATCGTTTGTCTTTGTTCGTTTGAGTCTGACTGTGTGGACTCTGATACCTAGGTGCAGCTGACGAGACCATGTTGCCTTGTGAATTTTGTGAGGAGCTCTACCCAGAGGAACTGCTGATCGACCATCAGGTGTGTTGTGAATTACATGAGGGCTTTAAGTAGTGTGTGCAGGCCATAGTTGGTGTTGCAGGCCACATGAGGTCTTGAGCAAACTATTCTAATACGCCTGTGGTGGAAGTAGCTAGCAGCTGTGTTTTTTACTGTGGGGTGTCTGACATACGGGTACAAGAACTCAGCCTTGTTCCCTCTCGGGAAAGGTAATGTTCATTGCCGCAGGCCCAGCGTGTTCCTCCGTACTATGGTGACTAGTGTATGTCTCTCCTGATCATCTTATAATCCAGTCTCATCTCATGTCATACCTTGATTACTGGGGCTGTGCTGAAGTCCTTGCAGGTCCCTGGAAGGATCAGGGGTCCTTTTTGTACTTTTTCTGCCTAGAAACTGTGTGCCTTCCACCCCTGCCTCCTCAGTACACTCAACAACACAGACCCCTTACTCGTAGATTGGTTCAGACATGGCTTCCAGCAAACTATCCTGAGTGACGCTCTGAGGATAGGTCAGCGGTCCTACCCATGTGCTCTCTGAAATGCCTGTGCCCATTTCTCTTGTAGCCTGTCACCCTGTGATGTGGTCTCCTGATCCCCTGTCGTCTTCAGCACTAGGCTGAGTTCCTTGACGACAGGTTCTGGAGTTCCTTGGTTTCTGAATCTCAATACCTGGTATATGAAAGGTGTCAGATAATTTTTGAATGATTGAAAGTTCTTGAGCCATTTAGGAATGGTTAGAGAATAGACTTTGTGTTTGAGGATTGCCTAGTGGAGTGAACTACTCTTTCTTTGAGTACGCTTGTTTTCTCTGATTTGGTTTGGCCTAGTCTGGCATTTCCAAACCTGTTAAATATCCATTTTGCTCTGAGTGAAACATACATTCCCTCGTGAGTGGAGTAATACAGCATGTGAATACACCTAGTCTTTGGTTTGGGAGCAGCATAAAAAAATCTGTTAACAGGTATAACAAAGGATATTTGGGCCTCTCTTATGATATAGCTGTGGGAAGAACCTTGAATATTTTAAAATTAATTTAAAAAGAATAATCACATGAACACAGTAAAAAATAAAGCACAGAAATGTTTAA
>NW_011888804.1:3135338-3173053 GCF_000151845.1 Pteropus vampyrus
GTGTAAATACTCTACAGTCAAAATATAGACATGTTTTTCTGGGCTCTCGAGGCTCGCCCTTCCTTGATCCCTGCACAAATAAAGAGATGGCTTCGTCAGTGCCTCGGGTGCTAATGGGAATGGTTGCTCCATTCCAGATGTATTTCCTCCTAGTGCCAGGTCCTTTCTCTCAGTGGTCGTCAAAGTCCCCCCAGTAAGGTGTGTTCACCCAGCCAGCTGTCCCTCCCTCTACTGCTCTCCCAGGAATAACTCAGTCCAGAGGTACTAATTTTGTTTTTTCTCATTAGGACCAGTGTGACCAGCGCCCAGCCACAGTAAACAACCATGCGACGGAGGGGATTCCCAGACAGGATTTCCATTCTCAAGAGACCTCACCAGAGCTGCCCAAGAGGCGTGTCCGACACCAGGGTATTAGCCAGGGCGGGGCCAAAGCTGCAAGTCTGCTGCTGACTCGGGGCCGTTGATCACTCCCACCTGCCACTCCACTGGGGAGGTGGCACCTAAGTCCTGAATTACACAGCGTTGGAGGGGGTCTCGGTGGTGTAGTTGTGGTCCCATGTTAGACTGAATGCTCTTGAGTGATGGCTTTGGGGACAGCTTAGTAGAGACGTGCTTAGTAGTCAGTGTTCACTCAGCTGTGGGTCTTCTGTGTATGTACTTAGAGGATTATTTGAAGATAATTTTTAGACCTTACCGGGGCTGCCCTGGGCCCCTGCTTCTACTTGAAATTTGCTTAGGGTGCTCAGTCATCATCATCTTCATGATCCTTATTATCAAAGAGCCTCATGACGAGGCAAGTAAACTGTTTTTGAAACCCAACCACTACAAAGCCAATTAGAAATTATTTTTCAAGGTTTACTTACACACCATTGTTAAATAGTTAGAGGCTGTATTTGAGGATTCAGGTAGTAAGCGTACAGGTTGACAGAGTGTTCCCAGCCCTGTCCTGGAGATGGGCTTTCAGCAGCCTTACGCGTGAGGCAGTTGTCTTCTGCCCTTTCCTTTTGTTCCCGCCTCGGATCTAGCACTAACAGCCAGAGCAGTCTTTCCCCTAAAGCTGGTGCTCTTTTCTCTTTGCAGGAGACTTGTCTTCCGGTTATATGGACGATATCAAGCAGGAAACGGATAAAGGGCCCGCCTACCCTCTCCCTCCCAGCAGACCCATTAACAATGTGACTGCTGCCTATGACCGACTGTCGGCATCCACCTCAGGCCCCAGACCTGGCTGCCCGCCCAGCCCTCCTCGGGTACTGAAACTCAACAACTTAGACAACCAGGACAGCCGGGGGCAGAGTCAAAACAGCCATAATGGGGCTCTGGCCTCAGGGCACCCTGTTCGAAATCTCTACCCAGAAAACCTTGTGCCCTCTTTCCCTCGAGGACCTTCAGGGAGGTATGGAGCAAGGTAAGAACCAGTAGCCCAGGAGTAGAGTTTTTGAGTGGCTCGGGAGAACCCGGGAGTGTGGGCTCTGCATTTATTGTGGTCTGATTCCAAAATGTTTTTTCTCTGTCCACGGGGTGGTTTTGGTTGTTGGTTTGCTTTGTCTGCTTGCAGAGGGCCACTTTGTCAGGTTCCAGCTGGTTCTCTTCTGAGTTGTCTGACTTTTGCTCAGGGGCATCTCAGGAACTAGTTTCCAGTCCCTCTCTTTCAGCGGGAGGAGTGAAGGTGGCAGGAACTCACGGGTCACCCCCACAACTGCCGGCTATCGCAGCAGAACCGTAAAGGTAACCAGGGACCCGGGCCATGTGCTCAGTGAGGGCTCGGGTGGGTGGCGCTTGCGTGGTTCCCCAAGTCAGAGCATGAGCTGGGCATTGGCTGCTTGTGGCTGAAAGACTGTTCTTTTGGCTTTTAATGAGGCGCTTTCCTAGGAGCTTGCCGTTCACAGGGCTTTGAGGAGTGCTGCCTTTTCACTTATTTGTGTTCTGTTGTTCAACAGGCGAAACCTCCCAAGCAGCAGGGAGCCGGGGATGCAGAGGAGGAAGAGGAGGAGGAGTAGTGGTGTCTGCAGAGAACCCTCCGCTGGGTCTCGCTCCTCTGCACAGCTGCACCCGCCATGGTGCGGGCCGCCTCGGGCTCTGCGGGGAGGGGGAATTTTACAGATTTTAACTTCTTCTAGTTTATGGCCATTTTGTGTCTTTTGAGATTGTGCTGTGGGAGTTTCCGGGTGTGAGGGAGGGTCAGCGGGGAGGCTGCTGAGAATTACTTCAGCTTTAGCTGCTGCCTTTTGGCAGCTGGGATGCAGGTTACAGCCTTAGCCCACCAGGGCTCCATCTTTTGACATATCGTCACCACTGCTTCTTGGTGCTGTGCAGTCCTGGTGGAAAGAAGAGAGGGTTCTGGAAACCTGGTACCCACCAGTGAAGTGATTCTCTTCCCTGCAGGGGCCTAAATTGGGGGACTTTGGGTAACCTGTGTACTGCCCCTCCCCACGCTAGAATGTGGGCCTCTGCTGTGTGCGGAGGAGCCCGGGCAAGTGTTCAGGCCAGTTGCAATATAAGTTAGGATTGAGGCTTTTGGAGATGAGTTGAGCTGGAGGTGAGCGGATTAGAACAATCTTCTTTGGCGTTTGGCATTACTGCCTTCTGTTTCTGGTGACGAGCATGGCTCCTTTGTCTTTGCTGCCTTCCGATGGAGAAGGCGGGTGACGCCTGTCCCCGCCAGTGTCGTGCCGGGTTCCGCCCTGATTCGGGCTGAGCCCGAGCGAGCTCCATGGCTTGCTCTGAAGACCAAGTATCAGAGCCCCCATCACCCTCTTTTTATTTTATTATAATTATTATAATTACTAACATTCTTGTAATAGAAATAAAGTTTGTACTTGGAGTTCAGCTGAGTCTTGTAGTACCTTCTCCTGTGCACTCTGTGGAGACCTCAGGGAGGCAGAGTGGTGGGCTGGAGTCGGCCCTGAGGTATGGGAGAAGGCGCGCACGACTGGGCTTTCTCTGCTTCAGCTCCAGCGTGAGCTCCTCTCAGTGCAAGACAGTCAAGGTACAGTTTTCTCTTTTATTGGACTTTTAAGGAACTGACAGGTTGCCCCAGCTCTGGTGATGATTTGCGGTGGGAGTCGGGGCTTTCTCCGACTCGACACGGAAAGGCAGATTCGTCAAAAGCGTCAATACTGAGAGAGTAGTTGAGCCTAAGTAGAGTTTTCCATCACCCCTCAGCACCTCACAGTCTGCACAGGACCATCTGGCGCCTTGGGTCATTTTGAGTTCGTTTGTTTTTCTCCTAACAACATAGGGGGATTAGGAAAGGTAGGAAGAATTGGCCCATTTTATAGGTGGGAAGGAGTGACTTGCATAAGGCTATGCAGCTAATTCATGACAGAGTGACTTACATAAGGCTATGCAGCTAATCCAATCCAGGTCTGAATTATACTAAGAAAGAAACTGGACCAAAAAAAGAATATATTGTAGGTTTATATACTTAATGTCATTTATAACTCAGTAAAAACCTCCAGCAGTAAGCTCAGGAAGACCTTCATGTCTCAGGAAGGAGGCCAGGATTGAGAGACTTGGGCTACTTCTGGCATCCCTGAAATCCCCCTGAGACTTCCAAAGATGTGGGGAGAAGGATCCTCTCCCAGCCGGAGCAGAGAATAATCTCATTGCCCGTAATTTTTGTTTGTTTGTGGGGTGGTAGTAGTAGACCTGAGAGGAAAACTCTTTCCCTTCCTTTGGTTGGACGTTTAATTTATTGGCTTAAAAAGGTGTTCAATCATATTTCCTTATTTTTAAAATACCTGTAAAACCTTACTGATAGATACCTCTCATTCCTGTTGGGAATTTGTGTATTTTTTCCTTATCTATTTGGTTAGAGCAGGGATCCCCAAACTTTTTCATTATAAAAGGCTAAATAGTAAATATTTAAGACTTTGCAAGCTATATAGGTTCTATTGCAACTACTCAACAATGCTTTTATAAAGTGTAGCCATGGACAATACACAAACGAATGGGTGAGACTTCCAATAAAACTTTATTAACAAAAACAGGCAGCTGATTATGGGCCATGGCATGGCAGCCTCTGGGTTAGAGATGTATCAATTTTATTGATCTCAAAAGTCAACTTTGGTGCTTTTGATTTTCTTTGCTGCTTTTCTGCTTCCATTTCACTGATTTTCTTTCTAATCTGTTATTTCCTTTCTTCTACTTACTTTGAGCTTAATTTTTTTCATTTTCTAGTTTAAGGTCAAAACTAAGGTCACTGATGTGAGACCTTTTCTAATGTGTTTAGTGCTATTAATTTTCCTTTAAGAAGTGCTTTCTTTCCCTGTATCTCAAACTTAGATTTCTCTTCATTTTCATTCAGTTCAAAATACTTTGATTTTTTTCTTTGACTTATGTATGGACTGTTCATTAGTATATAACTTAGTTTCCAATTATTTGGATATATCCCAGATTTTTGTTAATTTGTTTTATTAATTTCACTGTGGTCAGAGAATATACTTTATATGACTTGAATCTTTTAAAATTTATTGAGACTTGTTTTATTCCCTAGAATAGTCTCCAGGCCATAAATATTCTGTATGCACTTGGAAATTTACATTGTTTTGTTTGGATGGAGTGTTGTTATATGAATGGCAGGTAGGTCATATTGGTTGATAGTGTTCTTCAAGCCTTTATGTCCTAACTGATTTTTTCTTTACTTGTTCTACCAGTTATTGTGAGGGGAGGCTATTCTAAATCTTACTATAATAGAGGATTGTCTGCGTTTATAATTCTGTAATTTGTTTCATTATTTTGAATCCCTGTTACATGTATAAACACTTAAGAATAGTAATAGTTATGCTCTTGTTTAATTTGTCCCTTTATTTTATGACCTGTATTTGTAATATTTGCTCTAAAATATACTTCAATATAGCAATATTAATCATTAATATTAATTTGCATTCCTCATCTTTTTGTGTTAGCCTAGTGCATCTTTTTCCATCATTTTACTTTTATGCTATTTGTATCTATATATTTAAAGTGGATTTCTCAGAGGCAGCATATAGTGTGGGGTTTGGGTAAACCTGACATCTCTGTCTTTTAATCAGGATGTGTAGACCATTTACATTTAATGTGGTTATTGATGTGTTGGGTTTAAAATTTTGTTTTATTTCCTTTTTCCTCTTTTTTTTGCTTTCTTTTGAATACTTTTATGATTTCATTTACCTCCTCTGTTATCTTAATAGTTTTTATTGTATTATTTAAGTAGGAATTTTAGGGTTCATAATTTAACCCCTTTTAACTTATCAGTCTGCCGTCAAGCGGTATTATACCACTTCGTGTTTGGTATTCCAAAGCATATTTCATTTCTTTCCTCTTAACCTTTGTGCTATTTTCATACATTTATTTCTGTATTTGCTATAAATCCCCAATATAGTGTTTTGTTTAAACAGTCAGTTATCTTTTAAAGAGCTTTAAATGAGGAAAATGTCTTTATTTTCCCAAGTAGTTACTATTTTGGTGCTCTTTATTTCTTTCTGTAGATTCAGATTTCCATCTGGTGTTTTCCTTCCTGCTGAAGGACTTCTCTTAACTTTTTGTGGTGCAAGTCAGCTGGTGATGAATTCTTTTAGCTTTTCTTTATCTGTAAAGTTCCTTACTTCTTCACTAAAAAAGTGTGGTAAAATAAATCTAACATGAAATTTAACATTTTCATTATTTCAAAGCATGTAACTAGGAGGCACTAAGTACTTTCAGAATATTGTACAACTGTCACCACTATCTAGAGAATTTTTCCTCTTAAAAGGAAACCCCAAACCTAGTAAGCACTCACTCCCCAACCATGAATCTCATTTCTGTGCCTAGGGACTTGCCAATTCTCTCCTTCACTATTTGAAAGATATGTTTGCCAGGTCTAGAATTCTAGGTTGATAGCTCCCCTTCCCTGCCCCCATGTACTTTAAATGTGTTGATATATCTTCTTGCACTGGTTCTATTGAGGGACCTACCGTCTTAATCTTTGTTCCTGTGTACATAATGTGTCTAATATAGTTTTAAGATATTCTCTTTGTCACAGTTTAAGCAGTTCGTGATGTACCTTTGTGTAGTCTGTGACAGTAAGGACATTTACAATGTTCTGCAACAATCACCACCAGCCATCTTTTTGTTTCTTGTGTTTTCAGTTCATTAAGCTTCTTGTATCTTTGAGTTTATAGTTTTCAATCAGTTTTGGAAAAAATTTCAGCCATTATTTCTTCAGACTTTTTTTATAACTACCAATTCTATCACTTGTTTAATTTCTGGGTCGGTTTCAACTGAATTTTCTGGGTCCTATTTTATTGCTTCTTTTCATGTCTGGTGGTTTTTGATTAGATGCCAGACATTCTTAATTTTACCTACTTGGGTGCTGAGTAATTTTGTATTCCTAAATATTCTTGAGCTTTGTTCTCATACTTGATTCCTTAGAAACAGTTGGATCCCTCTGGATCAAACTTCTGCATTTTATTAGGTGGGACCTGAACAGTGATTAGCCTAGGGCTAATTTTGCTCCACTACTAAGGCAGAACTGATGCCTCATAAATTGTAACGTTTTCCACACTGGCTAGTGGAAACAGAAACTATTTCCCGTCCTTTGCCACCTCTAATTCTTTTGGCTGGTTCTTTTCCCAGCCTCTGGCAGTTCTCTCACATGCACGAGCCTCTTGAACTCAGCTGGTGGGTACTTGAGTAGACTGCTA
Source organism: Pteropus vampyrus (assembly GCF_000151845.1). Taxonomy (NCBI): domain Eukaryota; kingdom Metazoa; phylum Chordata; class Mammalia; order Chiroptera; family Pteropodidae; genus Pteropus; species Pteropus vampyrus. Next base: position 3,142,001 of record NW_011888804.1, read on the forward strand.
TCTGGAGTGCTCTCTCTCTGCAACTCTCTCTCCTCTGGTCCTCCGTCCTTCCCCCCAGTTGCTGTGGTCTACTTGGATGCCTTGTCTTCTCAGCCCAGGTAGACTGTTGGGTTTTACTTTGGGTGCCCTCCTCCCTTTGCTGCTATCTGAAAACTCTGTCCAGACAATGATAGGGCCCTGCACATTTGTTTCTCTTCTCTGATCTCTGTCGTTCATTGCCTGATGCCCAGTGTCTTGAGAACCATTTGTTAAGAAGTGTCCTGAAAGCATCACTTTAGCTTTCTAGAGTGTATAAAGTCTGACACCATTCTGATCTGCATGTAACTCATTTTTTCCCTTTAAAGCATTTTAGGATGTCTGTCCCTGGTATTTTAAATTTCCCCATGTTGTATATTGGTGTGGATTCTTTTAACATACATACATACGTACGTACATACATTTATTTTTTAGGTGAGGCAGTACTTGGTTGACCTCAGATCGCAAGGACCTTTTCAGCTTACAATCCCTTTTTTTTATTTTTTACGCCTACAGCGCCTGGTCTTCCTAGGTGGTCTCCCATCCAAGTACTCTCCAGGCCCGACCCCGCTTAGCTTCCGAGATCAGACGGGATTGGGCTTGTTCAGGGTGGCGTGGCCATAGACTCTTATCATTTAAAGAGCACTTAGCACTTTCTGTGTGGAAACTCATGTGTCCTTAAGTTTTTCAGAGTTTGCTCCTGTTTTCTCCTTTCTTTGCAGAATTACAGTTATAGTTGGATGCTGACCCTCTTAGACTGATCATTTGTTTTATGTTGTCTTATTGCCTTTGAGAGATTTCTTCAACTTTATCCTTTCACCCTTATCTTTCTGATATTTTCTAAAACCTTTGTCTTTTATCCTCTTGCAGCCTCCCCCCCCTTACTTAACGGATGCAGTTACTTTCTTATACCTTGTACCATAGTTGTTTCTTGGGTACGTTCTTCTATCTGTATTGTTTATTTCCTGAGCGTTTTTTTTTTTGTTCTGGTATTTTATGTTGTAGACATTTCCACAAACCTCAGATGCTTCTTGGCTGGCTGTATATTTAAGAGTGGAGCATATAGGTGATGAGAAGCTCTTAAACTGTTCACTTTCCTGGCATTTTCACTGGAGAGCCCCAGGTGTTAGTATCACGTGGGTCTTTTCTCTGGGTTAGGTCAGAGAAGGGGCTTTGGCTTGCTGTACAAACCTGGGGTAGGGCTGGAGTTGTGAGCTTTTCAGGTGGTTTTTCTAGAGTATAACTTCTGGCTGCTTGTAGGGTGGTAGAGACTTGAACTTCTACTTGCATGAATTTTCAATCCTTGTTTTTCCCTGGCACAATGGTCCTCCTCTTTACGGTGTGTTTTGGTTATTTTTTTAAAGTAAGTTGCAAATAAGCTTACTTCGTATGATGTGCTCTTGCTAAGTCATTTATTATATCAGCTGTCCTCTCTCAGAAATTGTGGATTGAAATAATTTCTTTTGGTTTCATGAATATGGAATGTGTGCTTTTCTTGATTGCCTCATTTTGGTGTACTTGTATTTTTAAGAAACCATCCATTCGGTGTAATGTCCCTGCAGGAAAGTACAGCTCAGTGTGAACACCTATCTGTCACCACCACACAAATCAAAAAACAGTATTACCAAGACACTGGAACACCCGTCATGCTCCCTCCAGCCACCACCCCTTCTCTAGGACCCAAAATAACCAGTCTTGACATTTTATTACTGTTATTTTTGACTTTTCAACATTATTTAAATGAACTCATCATTAAGTACTCTTATGCCTGGCTTCTTGTACTGATCACTGTGTGTTTATGACTCATCTATATTGTAGCATGTAGCTAGTTTTCCTTCTTGTACAGTTCCATTTTGTGCCATAATTTATGCTGCTGTTGAGGGTCCCCCACCTTGTTTCTAGTTTCAGCTGTTAGCATTATTGCTGCTGTGAGCATTCTGGTATGTGGTCTTTTGGTGAATGAGTGTGTGGCTGTTGGATTTACACCTGTTGGACTTTCTGGGCACGGGATGTGTAGGAGATAGTTATAGTTTTCTAAAGTAGTCATTGGTTACAGCCCCACAGCAGTGGCTGAAAGCCCTGTTGGTGCCACATCTTCCCTGTCTTGTCTTTTCAGTCCTTTTGGTGCTGGTGTTTTCTTGTTGCGATTTTCATGTTGGATGGTGTAAGATTGAATATCTTTACGTGTTAAGAGGCAGCTCAGATGGACTCAACCGTCCGGGCGAGCAGGAGAACCCTTGCTGTGCTCCACAGGGCAGAGCGCTGAGGTATCTCACTCCTTAGCTTCCGGTGTCTAACAGCGCTCTTCTCTGCTGTGCGTGGTGGTTTTGCTCCCTGTTTCCAGCACCCTGAAGCAACAGAAGGAAACTTGCTTCTTCATCTAAGAGGGTTCTTGCTCTTTCTATAATAAAGACAGGTGGACACTTCCACTGAAAGTTAGCACTTACTAAGTACAAGGAAGGTCGGGTTAAGAGAATGAGAATTAAGTGAGGGCTCCCACAGATCAGTAGTAGGATAAGCGAGTAAAGGAGATTGACTGGGTTCTCAGTGAAGACCCCAGGGCTCCCTGGGGTTGGGGGTGGCAGGGGACAGCTCTGTAAGAAGAGGGCAGAGCACTGATCTTGGAAAATAGTGCTGAGTCTTTAACTCTTCCCTGCACAAAGTACAGTTGAGAGTTGAATAACATTGGGGTAGTGGTGCCAACCACCTATGCAGTCGATGTGCGTATAACTCAGGTCAGCTTCTGCACCCTAGGGTTCCTAACTGCCAGGTGACCTTGAGTGGGTTTGAGTTGCTTGGCTCATTTGCAAAAAAAAAAAAAAAAAGTCCACACATAAGTGAACTCACGCAGTCCAACCCACAATGTCTAGGATCAACTGTAGTCCTAAAGAAGGATCTGGTCTAAGAATGGCCCAGAGTTTTCCAGTGACACAGTCCATTTGAGGAAAATTGTCACACCAGTACAAGAGCACATAGCTTGGCTCCAGGATAAGGAATGGGTGGAACATGCAGTGTTAGGTTTAGCGTTGACCTTGGATTTCTCTCCTGTCAATCATACTTTCTATATGAAAACCGCAGACTCAAGGGGTCGAGTTGGGGGACTGCGTAGTTCATGAGCATAATGGGGTAAGAATCACATCTACTGTAGAGACCATAATTACACTTTAATTTCTAGCCACTTGGAGGCACTTAGGTATCAGAGCCATTCAAGCATACCCGCCTTTGAATCTTAGCAGTAGATACAGAGCTCAAAACAAGAACTCGTCAGAAATGAAGAACGCAATAACTGAAATGAAGGATACACTAGAGCATCTAGTGTATCTCCAACCTTTTGACCCCAGGGACCGGTGCTCCTATGAGAATCTAACGTCTGGTGATCTGAGGTGGAGCTGAGGTGGTGATGCTAGCGCTGGGGAGTGGACGCAAATAAAGATGAAGCTTCACTTGCCTGCTGTTTACTTTTCTGCTGTGGGGCCTGGTTCCTAGAAGGCCACAGATTGGTTACTGGTCCATGCCCTTGGGGTTTGGGGACCCTTAAGTAGAGGGAATCAGTAGCAGGTTAGATAAAGTAGAGGATCGAATCAGTGATCTGGAAGACAAGGCAGTGGAAAACACCCAACCAGAAGAGCAAAAAGAAAAAGGAATTTTTAAAAAAGGGGTAGTTTAAGGCAGGGTTCCCCAACCCTCGGGCTGTGGACTAGTATCAGTCTGTGGCCTGTTAGGAACCGGGCTGCAGAGCAGAAGGTGAGCAGGGGTGAGCCAGCAAAGCTTCATTTGTATCTTCAGGTGCTCTCCAGTGTTAGCATGACTGCTTCAGCTCCACCTCAGATCACCAGGCACTAGATTCTCATAGGAACACCGGTCCCTGGTGCCAAAAAGGTTGGGGACTGCTGGTTTAAGGGACCTCTGGGACAACATCAAGCATATCAACATTCACATCACAGGAGTATGAGAGGAGAGAGGAGAGAGCAGGGAATTGAAAACCTATTTGAAGAAATAATGACAGAATTTCCCCAACCTGGTGAAGGAAACAGGCAGACAACCCCAGGAAGCGCAGAGTCCCAAACAAGATGAACAGAGAGACCCACACCAAGACATAAATGCCAAAGGTTAAGGACAAAGAATCTTAACTGTAGCAAGAGAAAAGCATTTATGTACAAGGAAGCTCCTGTAAGACTGTCAGCTGATTTCTCAACAGAAACTTTGCAGACCAGAAGGGATTGGGACAGAACATGCAAAGTGATGAAAAACAACCAGGATTACGCAGTAGGGCTGTCATTTAGAATCACAGTAGTTTCCCGGGCCAGGAAAAGCTAATGGGGTTCATCACCACTAAACCTGAAATGTTAAAGGCGATTCTATAAGAAGAAAAGTATGAAAAATATGAATTGGAAAACAGGAAAAAATTCTGACAAAGGCAAACAGTAAAAACAATATCAACCAACTACAAAGCTAGTACAAAGGTTAAAAGGCAAAAGAAGGAAGATCTATGTAATCACAACAATAAATTAACAGACACACAAAAGTAAAAAAATGACAAAAACAAATGGGGAAAATTGTGATTTTAGAATGTGTTTCAACTTAAGCAACCATCAACTTAAACTACTAAACATAGCTAGGTATGTATGAAGCACAGGGTAACCACAAACCAAAAATCTACAATACACAAGAAAGAAAGAGGAATCCAAACAACACTATAGAATGTCAACATACGAGGGAAGAGAGCAAGAGTCTAAAGGAGCAGAGAACTACAAAAACAATCACAAAACAATAAGATAGCAGTAATACATACCTATCATTAAATGTAAAATAAAAAGACATAGGGTGACTGAATAGATAAAAATATACCCTTGTCATCTACAAGAGACTGCCCCCACCCCGACTTCAGATTGAAAGATGCACATTGACAAAGGAATGGAAAAAAATATTTCATGAAAATGGAAATGAAAAAAAAAAGCTGGGGAAGCAATACTTATTTCAGGTAAAATAAAACAGGCTGTAACGAGACAAAAAAAAAAATAGCATTTCACAATAATAAAGGCATCCAACGAGAGGATGTAACTCTTGTAAACATTTGTGCACCCAATGTAGGAGCACCTAAATATATAAAGCAAATACTGATGGACACAGAGGGAGAGAGTGACAGTAATACAGTCGTAGCAGGGGACTTTACCATCCCACTGACGTCAATGGATAGTTCATCCAGACAAAATTAAAAAGGAAACAGTGGCCTTAAAATGACAAAACAGCATGGCACTGACATTAAAAAACAAACAAACAAACATATAGTCAATGGAACAGAATAGAGAGAGCCAGAAATGAACCCACAACTATATGGTCAATTAGTCTGATAAAAGAGCAAGAATATACAATGAAGTAAAGACAGTCTCTTCAATGCAAAAAAAAAAACAAAAAACAAAACACCAGACCACTTTCTTACACCATACATATACAACAATAAACTCAAAATAGATTAAAGACTTAAATGTAAGACTTGAAACCATAAAATTCCTAGAGGAAAAATATTGGCAGTAAACGCCCTGACATCGCTCTAATATTTTTTTGGCTATGTCTCCTTGGGCAAGGGAAACAAGAAAAAATAAATAGGACATCAAACTAAAAATTTTGCACAGTGAAAGAAGCCCATCAATAAAACCAAAAGACAACCTACTGAATGGGAGAAGATATTCGCCAATGATACATTCGGTAAGGGATTAATATCCAAAATATATAAATAATGCATCCAACTTAACACCAAAAAACAATTTGATTAAAAAATGGGCAGAAAGACCTGACACATATGGCCAAGAGTATGAAAAGATGCTCAACATCATGAATTATCAGGGAAATGCAAACTGAATCTCCAACGTCTCACCTCACACTTATCAGAATGGGTATCAGAGAAATCAACAAGTGTTGGTGAGAATGTGCAGAAAAGGGACCCCATGCGCACTGTTGCTATGATCGCAAATTGATACAGCCGCTGTGGAAAACAGTATGGAGGCTCTTCAAAAAATTAAAAGTAGAACTTCCATATGACCCAGCAATCCCACTTCTGGTTATTTATCCAAAGAAATCCAAAACACTAATTTGAAAAGATATACGCACTTCTGTGTTCACTGTACCATTATTTACAATAGCCAAGATTTGGCAGCAACTTAGGTGTCCATCGATAGACAAATGGAAAAAGATGATGTGGTACATATATACAATGGAATACTACTCAGCCACAAAAAAATGGAAATCTTGCCATTTGCAACCACATAGATGGACCTATATGCTAAGTGAAATAAGGCGGAGAAAGACAAATACCATATGATCTCACTTATATGCGGAATCTCAAAAGCAAAACAAAGAAAAAAACCCCTCACATTCAGAGAACACATTGATGGTCGCCAGAATGGGAGTGGGGTTGGGAGGATGAGTGAAAAAGGTGAAGGGATTAAGAAGTATAAATTGCCAGTTATAAAAATAGTAATGGCGATGTAAAGTACAACATAGGGAATATAGACAATAATGTAATAGTATGTGGTGTCAGGTGAGTACTAAACTTTACCAGGGTGTTTACTTCATAAGTTATGTAACTGTCTAATCACTATGCTGTACACCTGAAATTAATATACTGAATGTCAATTGAAAAAATGAATTTAAAAGAGTAGATGATCACACAACTCTTAGGATAAATCAAAATTAGATGAAGGTTATTTATTGGTGCAATTCTTTTCCTGTAGTGAGCTTCCTTTACACAGCCATGGTGTAAATAGCATCAAATTGAATGAAAAGTTTGTTAAATGCAACCATAAATAATTATAATAAATATACATCAAGTAACTTTACAGCACACGTTTTTTAGGGCCAAGGTTTGGATTTGTCTGGACCTCAATGTGCTCTCTGGGAGAAGCAATCACGTTAGCAGCAGTATCTTACTCACAGCTGTCATCTAATCAAGTGATGGGCCAACAGAAGCTTCCCGCACCCGTCCTGGGGAGGTAGCTGACAGTTCTGGGTCCATTCAAGGAATGGGAAGGATTGGAGGGGACCAAGAATTTAAAAATACAGGAGGAAGAACCACTTCTAATAAATCCAAAGGCTCTTTCATTATGCAGAAATGAAATAAGAGGATCCTTGTCAGGACTACATCCTGCTGCGACCCCCAGTTAAGGGGGCTGGGGCCCCGGGAGGCGGCGGCCAACCACATTCCTTCCAGGTAAGGGAACTGCAGGCAGTTACCTCTAGACAGTGATCCTGCATCACATGGAAGTGACGCGACCGGACGGTTAATCCGGGTTTCTGTTTCTGTAGGTTAGGGAATCTTTTCTACAATGGTCCTTAATGCAATTCCTAGGAATAACGGGGTGACGGGTGCTATCGGCTCTAACTCTAAAATCCACACCCTCCATCAGGCCAGGCCCGCAGGGAGGGGGGTGCCGCACCTCCCTTTCTCACCAGCATTTACGCTCCAGAGCCGCCTAGCAGCGCTCACTCAGAACTTTAGTATTCACAATATTATACAATAAATACAGTGATGTGATTCTGTGAACTGGCAAGGCCCAAAATGACAGTGTCCAACAAGATGACATATGCTGCTCTTGAACAAAGTACCTGGACAGAGACTTCTTTGGGGCACAAACGCAGGGGGCAGTGGCTGAGCCTGGAGCAGCCCAGCCCTGGTGCGCACACTGGGCGGCGAGGGGGTTGCTGGGTGAGCCCAGCCAGAGGGGCAGAGGGACGCCCCCACTTGCATTTCCATCCGGACTGGAAGGGTCTCAGTCACCGAAGTAGACCCCGAGCTGAGCAGAGCACCTCAGACAGCTCTTTTTGAAATGGGTGTGTGGCCCTTGGAGAAAGGGCCGTTTGAGCACAGAAGTGGGGCAGGCTTGAGTCGTGTGCTTTCCTGGTCAATCCGTCTCAGAAAAAGGTCCCCACTCGAGCACTGTCCCTCCGACTCCGGGTGTCCGCTCACCTAGAGCTGGGACGCACCTGGCCTGGCTCTGAACCAAGGTCGGGAATGACCCCTTTTGTCTCCTGCCCCGACGAGCTCTCGGGGGAGCTGTCAGACCAGGGCCCCAGAAGAGACGGAAAGCAGAGAGGGGTCGTCTGGGTGGGAAGGGACAGGGGACACCACGGGCTTTTCCTTAGAAAAACCCAGACCATAAACAAGGTTCTAGCTGGAAGATTAACGTATAAACCTCCACGTTTGGGTAGCTGGCTTAACCATTTCGAGATGGAAGGAGGCCTGCAGGCGCCGCGTCCAGCAGCTCCGGCCGAGGCGGGAGGGCCGGCTGCCCGCAGGCTTGTCTGTGGAGCTGCCCTGCAGAAGGAGCAAGGAGCGGCGCCCTTTGCGGCGATGGCATTCCACCCCAGCTTCCTGCGGGGTGGTTCTGCGATGTGCAACCTGCGGGCCTCAGGGCATCAGAATCCGGTGGCCACGAAGGACAATGTCCAGGAAGATCAAATGAGACACAAACCGGGAACTAAACTATCCTACGAACATACCATAAACAGGTAGCAAAAGAACCCACCACGAAACGTACAAATACAGAAGGTTAAGTAAGTCCTCCAGGGGGCCCTGGAATGTGGACACAAGTTCAGAAAAGCAAATCTCGCCAACCCCTCACGCAGGGCCCTGGAGGGACGTGCCTGCAGTCGCAGGCTTCCCAAGCCGGCAGAGCGGTGCCTCGGTGACAGCCTAACTCTGGGGCTCCCTCCCTCAGCCACTTAGCGGGTCTTCGCGGTAGTGAATGGCACAACGAAGTTTTTCCAGCATGATTTCCAGAGAGGAGTACTGGGGAAGCTTGATCATGAACATGCAGGTCTCCACGCGGATGTAGCGCGAGTCTGGGGAACCTACCGGAAAAACACAGGGGCCCGCGTTAAAGGGCTGGGCTAGGATCCCAGGAGGCCTGGCTGGCCCCTCCCACGGGCCAGGGGGATGAGGGCACAGTAGCCTGGGGTGAGGCAGGAGAAGATTCCAGATGGGAAAAGGGCAGGGACAACAGCACAGGCACCAGACTGCTGACCAGTGAGGGAATCTGTTTGCAGATAGGTTTGTCTGATAAGCAAAGGGTTCTGTTTTAATTATTTTTCTGCATTTAAAAGTTGAAAAATTAAAACAATTCTGGATTTTTAGCTTTTAAACATAATGGAATATATGTCAACATCGGGCCTGTACTGCCACGCGGTGAAGGTCGGGTCTGGGAGGCACGTGACCCTGGACCTGTCCCTCATTTACATTTGGGTTTTGGTGCTTGGGGTCGCATGTCCATTGTTCACTCTTCCTCATGCAGGGCGCAGCTCCCAACTTGAGAGGCGGGCCTGTGTGTCCTCACTTGGAGCATGACCAGGGGAGGGCAGTACCTGCTGTGCCATCCGGTGGGGCGATCTTCATGGGGTACGGGGGCACGTGGGCTGTGTCGGGGCCCCCGTCTTTGCAGGGGCAGGTGAACGGGATGCGCTCCTGGTTGCAGGCAAACTTGATGAACTTGCACAGCTCCTCCTGGGCAAACATCTCCAGTGCCCCCCAGAAGAACTCGATGTGCTGGTCTGTCTCCATCAGCCCCACCTGGTACATGGTGTGGGCCTGGGGAAGAAAGAAGCAGCGCCACTGCTAACCCAGGGCCTCCCCAGGGTGGGCCCAACCCCAGACAGGGTGCGGCCGGGAAATGATGGCCAAGGGACACGGGGAGGTTCGGTGACGACGATCACCGCAAAGGCAGTTGTATCAGTGCTGGTCTATGGCCTGGGCACCAGGCCTGGCAGCAGGGACTGTACGTATGGTACCCCTTTGACCCCACTGGGCAGGTCTTCTCACCATACCCAGCAGAGGTAAAGTGACAGGCACAAGGTCTCCTAGCTGGCAAGGCCAGGAGCAGGCCAGGCTGAGGAGTGGAGGAGTCTTGGCAAGAATGTGCGTCACCTCGTGATGGTGGCTTACAGCATGGGCTCTGGAGTCAGGCAATCTGGGTAGAGTTTGACTCTGCCATTTGCTGGCTGTGTGACCTTGGGTAAGTGCCTTCTCTCGTAGCTTCCGTGAACTCAGCTGTGAGGTGGGGATTAGCACAGCCCCTCCCGCATGTGAAGAGGACAGAGTGCTGGGCCACAGAAGGTGCTGTGACAGACCACTGACCTTGAGGAACTCGAGGTTGATGTAAGGGAGGCCGCAGGTCCGCAGCTCCATCTCCAGTGGGCTGAGCGTGGTGAGCAGCTGCAGGGGGATGATGGAGCCCAGGCCGGCCCGCACCGCCGTCACACACTCGTCATTCTGCAGCTCCCGCAGCCGCAGGCTCCTGATGGCTGCTGCGTAGATGTCCTTGTTCTCCCACCTGTGGGGTACGGTTGGGGGCGGGGTAGGGAGAGGTGAGGGAGGGCGCTCGTGGGGTTGCTCCTAGGTGCCCAGTTACCCAGATCCCTCGGTCCTGGAAGCTCAGTGAATTCCTCTCTTGTCTCTGGGTGTCACCTACCTTCGAGTTGTTTTCTTAATAAAATCCTTCTACTGAAAACAGTCCACCATCTTCCTTGGTACCCAATGTCCTGCCTCATACTCCCCACCCCCTCCTGGTGAAGGCCACCTGTCACCTTGTGCTGTTGCCCAGGTCCAGGTGCTACTGTCATACCCCGACCGACCAGTTCGGTCAGTCCCCTCCCCACGCGCACATACTCACGCCACAGGGACGTGCCGGCCGCGGCTGCACAGCTCCACCTCCTCGCCCGTCATGGTCAGGTAGGTGAACCTGCAGCAGGGCTTGTTGGGACCGTCGGGGCTCTCAGTGGCCAGGTGCTGAGAGGCGATCTCGGCACACAGTGCTTCCAGCTCGGTCTCGTCGTTGATCTGGAGGGCAGAGGCAGACCGAGGCTGACTGGCGGCCCCACTCCCAAGGCCCCCCGGGAGATGGCATCCCAGTCTCCAGCTGGGCAAGCACCAGGCACGGTTGGGGCGGGAGCTGCCCGCGGCCATCGTGGATGGGACATGGCTCAGGCCTGGCCAGTCAGAGCCTGCCGGGAGTTGGGGGCCGGGCACGTGACCCAAGCCTGGCCAACGAGACTCCAGTTGCGGGGCTTTTCCTGTGACTGTTCGGAAGCGGCAGCCTCTTTCAGTGGTGTAGACGCAACAGTAAGATGAACACCTGGTCCTGCTGGGGGCCACCCTGACACTGATTATCGATGCCGACGTTGGAGCACCCTGCCTAAAGCCAACACTACATTTGTACATTTAGTTTTAAGAGCAAACTTTAAAAACATTTTCTTAAGATGGTTTGACCTGGGCTTTCTGTCACTTGCCATTAGACAACCCTGACATAATTCCACCCGTGGAAGACACATGGGCTAGCCTCTCCGCCATCTGGCACACCAAAATTAGGCGCCAAAAGACACTGATGTGCAGGCTGAGCTACTGAACTGATAGCAGGATCGGACCCAGAGCAGAATAAGCCTGCAACTTTGGATGAAGGTGGGAGTTAGGGTCTGGTCATATACATGTTCTTAGCTGCAACCTCCCTACCATGGTGAAGGCTGCAGACACATGGCAGAAGTTCCGAGCACTTCTCCCTGGATCTTCCTTCCCCGCCCCCACCCCTGGTGTAGTTCTGGTATTCCTGGTGTTCCAGCACCTTCTGGGGCCTTGCCCGTGCCTTTCAGACAGAAGCCTTGGCTGGACTATCTGCCTGGGCACCATCTTACATGCCCTGCCTGCCCCAGGCCCTTGCTGCCACCCACCACCCCAGGAAGACTCCTCAGAGCAGTGCCTGACAGGTACTCTCAAATCCCCAGCCCATGGGGGCATCTTGCTTTGACCCTTTAGACAGTTCAATGTCATCCCTCTTTCTGCTGAGAAGCCAACTCTAGCCTGTATCTCGGCTTTGCTGCTCCCTTGTGCAGTCTGCCCCCAAGTGGTAGCTAAGGGGATGACTTAGGCAATCAGGTTCCTCAAAGGACCCATCGAGTTTTGTGACAGTGGGGCACGATCAGGATCAGCCAATGACCTCCTTCAGATGAGGTCCCTCTGGAGAGCAGCCTCGGCCATGCCTCAGACACTGTCAGGTCACCCCCAGTCTGCTGCTGTCAGTAGGGAGGGAAGCCAGAGGCTTTTGTCCCCATGAAGTAAACCTTGCTGGCAGAAATGGCTCACATTCCCTAATGTTTCCTGGGAGATCCCAACCAGTCTTTAGTTGGGGAGCTCGGGTACCCCAGCCCATGAAGGCAGCAATAAGGGTCCTGGGGACACTGCTCCTGCTGCCCCTCAGAATAAATGGACTTTCCACTTACACTCTCAAATTTCTTGACATAATTGTAGGTGAGTATGTCTGCTTCCTGCAGGTCTCGATCAGGGTCCAGGGGCTCGCCCACCAGCGTCTTCCAGAAGGAGGGCAGGAGGTCCAGTGGAAGAGGGACGTCGGCTCGAATGGCAATTCCCAGCAACTGCCCCAGGAAGTGCAGCAGCTGCTCCTCCCCATAGGTGACGGGGCTGGGGGTCAGGATGTACTTGCCCTGGAGGTAGAGGCAGAGTTGCGGTGACTGGCATGTGCTTTGACTTCTCCCTGGGGACACATGTCCCAGAGCTGGTCCAGCCAGGGCAGCGAGGGCCAGCTCCACCCAGACTAGGGAGGTTTACAAGGGCAGAGGGCTGCTAAGGACATGCTCCCATGACCCCGAGTCACTGCCCCTCAGGAATGACCGCTGAGGGGCCGGGCTTCGGGTCCAGGTCTTGGGTGTCTTACCTTGTTCTTGTTGACAGCTGAGCTGGGGCACAATAGGAGGAGGGACAGCGAGGAGCTCTGCAGCTCTTTACACACCTGCCACAGGAAGTGGCGGAAAGAGCCACCTGCGGGACAGATGGAGACCTGTCAGCCCTGGGACTCCACGGCCTCCCTAGCCCACAGGCACTGTCCCCACATGGACCCTCAACTCCTTTGCCAGCTGCAGCAGAGTGGAAAGAAAACTCGCCCGAGGGCCAGGAGACCTGGGGTCACATGCTGCTGTGCCACTTACCAGTTGGGCAACCCCAGAAAATCCTTCACTCGCTGAGCCAGCCTCACTCAATCTATCACGGGGGCAGGGAGGGGGACAGGAAGTGTACCAACCTCCCAGGCTGGTTTCAAAGGTTCGATGAGATCGAGTGCTGACCCTAGGAGAGGCAGCTCTCACGCTGCCAGCTGACTTGTGGGCTTGTCTGAGCCGTGTCCGTCTCCCGGGCTGCACCAAGAGTAGGGCGCCGGGTTCACCCAGCACGGCCTCCCACCAAGGCCCAGGGGCTCAGTGCTTGCTCAGTGAACGCACAGCTGAATGGACGGACGCGCGAACACAGACGAAGGGCAACGGGCCACTGTCAGCCCTCCACACTGCCATCCCCACGGTGCCTTCGGTTTTCCTCTCAGTGGCTGGGCCTCTTCTACCCTTCCCTCTGCGTCCCCCCTCAGTGCCCTGAGGGCAGGAAGCTGAGGACAGCTGCTTGGTTGGAGCTGCATGGAGGATTTGCTTGGGGACAGATGTCAGTGTCTGGCCGTCACTCAGCTTCCACGGGGAGACAGGAAGCCACCAAGCTTTGGGCTTTGGAATCGGACAGACCTGGGCTGGAACCCCAGCTCGCTGCCTGACTTTGGAAAAGCTACGTAACTTCGTGGTAGCCCAGTCTGCCTATACGTAAAGCGGGCCACCACCACTACCTTGTGGCATTTTGGTGCTGTGAGGAGTGTGGCGTGTGGCGCACGCTGAGCTCTGTCCTCAGAGGACTGTGGGGGGAGGACTGTGAGGGGAGGACGCCACCGCGCTACTGGATGAGGCGCTGCCCCGCGACAGTGGGGATGGGAGGGGAAGCCACCCCAGTGCGCCCAGCTGAAGAACTGGGTTTCTTCCCTGTTCCAAAGCGGGAGACATTTCCCAAAAGTCTGGGGCTAAAACCGACCAAAAGGGGCACGAGGAGCACTTTCTGAGCTGCATTTCCTCATCCCCCACGCTGTGACATGATGGAAGGTGCCATTTCCATCACGGGCTCCCCAGCGCCCTGCCTGTCATGGGCCAGCCGACCCCTCAGCCGGGGCTCTCCCTGGGGAAGGTGGCCAGTCCGCACTGCGGGCGTCCCTGCACCAGCCAGGGCTGAAGTCCCCGAGCCTGGACGGCTCTGGGCTGAAGTCCCATGTCAGCGGTGGACAGTTCCTCTGGGGGCAGGGGCAAGTCCGGGGAGCTGGGTTTGGGGAGGCTGCATGGCATGGAAACCAGGACGTGGCGCTGACTCTCGCTAATGGGAGACGAGCCTGGGCAGTTCGAGTTAAAACTAACCGCAATGACTTTTTACACCCCAGACACGGCCTCCACCCCGGACTGGCCGGAGGAGAGCTTGATGGGCTGCCACTTACTGGTGCCGTGGACCTCCTCCCCAGTGAAGCGGATGTTGAAGGCATAGGTGGGGTCACCGCCACTAGCCAGTTTGACACAAAGCTGAGAGGATGGCACTGAGGCCAGCTGCCGGGCAGCCTGGCAGAAGTAGGAGTTTTCAGAAGCTCTGATCTCCCCTGGAAAGAGAGAGGAACCGATCGAACCTCCCGCGCAGTCTCCCGCCCTCACTCTGCCCCTCGTCCGGCCCCCTGGCCTTCTCTCTGCTCTGGGAACATCTCTGGGTCTTTCATGCCTTAGCCACCTGGCGTCCTTGTGGCGCCACCTCCTTGCCGCTGGGTGGCTGGCCCTCCCATCCCTCCGTCGGCCTCCCGGGGCGGTCCTCCCCAACCTGGTCCCTCTCTCGTTTCCTCCGCCTCACGTCCCTCAGTTTGTTTACGTGCTGTGGCCGAGACTCCTGGATGCCTCCCCAGGGTCCAATCTCCCCCTCTTGCCTGGTGCCTGAACCCCGACTTTAGTGGGTCCAGGGCCAACCACAATGAAGTCCACATCCCGCCGCCCGCTTCCTGCAGCCAGGTGGGGCCGTGGGGCCGAGTTCTCCAAGGGGAGGTAGGGAGAAGGCTTTCCGTCCTCCTCCTGCCGCCTGGAGGCCAGGGCTCATGAGGGCCCCTGAGCGACGCTAGAGCAGCAGGACGGAAGCCGTCAGGTAAAGCAGGGACTGTCACAGCAGCCCTGGATTCCCTCCTTCTAGAGGCTTCTCTCGTGTGTGAGAAATCAACTCGTCTGTTCAAGGGCTGCTACTTGTGTTTTCGAGTCTGTGCAGCCCGTCTTACCCCCCACGATTTCCAGTGGGTCCAAAGTGATCTCAGGCGCCGCGTGGTCAGCTGTCCTCTGCACGGTGGCGTTCAGGACCCGGTTCATTACAGTCACCTTTGTGTCATAGAAGATGAGCCCTGAAGGGAGGAAGCGGGAGAGAGGCTGGGACGGGGCTGCTTCCCTCCCTTCCCCGTCACTCCTGAGGCCCGGCTGAGGCCATTGCCCCTCGGCGTCTTCTTCTGGGTGCCCGTCAGGTCCCTGGATGCCATGCTGCCAGGGGCATAGCGGTCCCCACTTCCTGGCGGGTAATTTGTTAGGATCCACCCAACTGTCAACACACAAACCCTGGGACTCTGTCATGCCTGAGACACAAAGCTCGCAGACGTACGAACCCAAATACACGAAGGACAAGGTTTGCCATAGCATTTTCTGAAACAGCAAAAAATAAAAACCAACCAAGTGTCTATCAGTGGAGGACAGGCTCCAAGGCCACGGGCGCTCGTGCCGTGGGCTGCAGTGCAGAGCGGCTGTGTGTGCCGAGAAGCCTTTGAAGTAGGCTGTCATACAGAAAGTGGAGTTGCAGAATAGAATACGTGACATAATACCCATTTTTGGTTAAAAAAAAAAAGTGTGTGTGTGTCTGTTAGTACATGAATAGGAAAGTCTGGGGGGCAGATACCTACGTGTTAACGGTCACCTCTGGGAGGCAGATGCGTGGGAGGCAGACGGTGATCATAACTTTAACTGGATACCTTTCTAAATAATCTAAACTCTTTTCAGGTAAGTTTAATTTTTTTCAGAGCATGATTGTCTTTTCAGAGCGTAAAGTAATTGATTTTGGGTGAACTGGGGCTCCAGAGGAGACCTGCATGTTAAGTGTAAGGTTGGGGATGTGGGGGGGTGTTACCCCGACAGCGGCCTGGAGGCACGTGATGGCCTGGCGACTCCACCCGGGGCCCAGGCACTGACCTTTGGCCTCCTTCAGCAGGGCGGCGATGCTGTGCGTGAACATGGGCGTCTGGCGCAGCTCCACCAGGGGCAGGAAGAAGGTCTCCAGCGTGGAGTTCAGGGACTGGAGCAGGGCGAAGCGCAGGCGCAGGCTCTCGACGGGCACGCCTGAGGGCACGAGGGGCAGTCAGGCCGGGGGCTCTGCCCAGCACGGCTGCGACTCCATCTGTGAACAACTTGGGTGGTCCCTACGCCTGGGGAGGACCACCAGGGGCAGGCGTTTCAAGCGGGACCAGGAGGCTCCTGCAGGGCTGAGATGCACTGTGAGAGAGCGGCCCCCAACGTGCCGGGGACAAGGGGCGAGGCCCAGGTGGGTCAGCGGGAGGCCTGGCTCTTAAGGAATCCAAGGCCCCCAGCCCACCTTTGGGGCCTTGCCAGGACTGCATGCTGCATTATTTTTAAATTTTTAATTTGGAAATAGTCAGACGTATGAGAAGTTGCAACAACTGTGCAGAGTCCTGTGTTCCTTTCTGTCAGCTTCCCCCAGTATGACATCATATATCAAAACCAGGAAGTTGGGACATTGGCACAGTGTCCTTTGTTTGTCCACACGTGTCTCCTCCCCAACCGTGAGAGACAGACACGGGGACAATTCCTTGCCCACGACGCCCTTCACAGGATCTGGGAGAGAGGGCGGGCCCTGGTCACGCGGCTGAGTGCAGGTGTGCAGGCGAAGCGGCAGCCCAGGGCACACGTGGGGACAGGTACAGAAACGGGCCTGGGGGCCATTTGCCAATGTGTCGTGACAGGAGTCATTTTCCAGGGGCGGGTCCAGAGAGATTGTCTTTTTTGTGCCTTCCTTGCATTGCCATGGGGGATCCCTGACAGGCAGTGGATGGGGTCATCCCTGAAGGCATCCCCCTAGGGCCACATACTCAAGAGACAGGCCACTCTGGGGTCGGTGGCATCCGCAGGGTCCAGGTACACCTCGTGGGGATGGAGCCGGGCGGGCGTGATGGCGAGGTGGCGGCATAGCCGGTTGACATACTGCACGAGCGCCACGTCCATCTCCAGGGTCCACCTCCTCGAGGCCTTGTGTGCGTGTCTCACGTCGATGCAGGCGCACCTGGGGAGAAGGGCAAGGTGGGCGGGCGCTGGGGGATAGGCGGGCTCCTCGGGGCCACGTCAAGCTCCCAGAGGCGCTTCTAGGATGGCCCGGCCTCCGGCTGTTTCCTGGAGCTCAGCCAAGGAGCTGACTGCCGCACGTCAGCAGGGCAAAGCCCACGCGGAGCAGGCTGGAGGGGTGGGAATGACGCGACCTTTCTGGAGTTTGGTGACACACATCCACACGTGCCTCCCTCTTGTATGTGGGCAGTGGGGGGGGGCAATGGCGGGGCTCTGGCCTCCTGGGGTGAAATTGAGGCCACCCAGAGTGACGCAGGCCACAGGGCATGCCTACGTTTTGAAACTCTGTTTCCTCACCTGTAAAATGGAGCTAGCGAGAGCACGGCCTCATGTGGTGTCACGGGAACGTGCTGACAAGATGCCCGTGACGATACGCCGTGGTGCCCACACGGGAAAGGGCACTATGAGTGCCAGCTGCTGGTGTAAGGGCGGCCGAAGCCGTTATCCTTTACCCGGCGATCCCGTCTCAAGGCCCACCTATGGAGCGATCTGAACGAACGTCAGAGGTGCGTTTGAGCGCGCATCTCTGCGGGTCTGCTTTTCCATGGCAGCGTCAGACACAAGCCAAGCGCCCACCGCCAGGGCTCAGGTGACTACACTACACTGCCCCCTAATAACGGCCCACTGGGCAGCCATTACGATCAGCTGGTGGAATCACACTGAATGATGTGGGAAGATGAAAAAGGCAGACTGCAGAATGGTGGGTCTTGTCCGATCCCACTCCCCCAGCACTGAAGAAACCTCCCCCAGAAGAGGTTGGGAGATGTTTAAGGAAACGTGAAGGTGACCACCCTGGGCGCAGTCACAGGAAATCTGCGTGCGTGCACATCCTGCACGACGGTCTTGTTAAGTGTGTGTGTCCTTACTCCACAAACATTAAGCCATCAACCTAAGGGAGGCAGGGAGGCGGGTGGGGACAAGTGCCTCTGGTTTTGGAGGCCACATGGTACTTCAGGTGGGCCACATGCCACATGAGGTGCATCACACGGGGAGGGCCGATTTGGGGAGGGGTGGAGCGTGGTGCCTAGCCTCTCTTCACTACAGGCCACCTCTTCCTTCCCAGGAAGGTAGACAGACCTTCAAAAGAGGACCTTCCCCCTGGGAGGGTCCCCTCGCAGCCCCTCCGGGCCAGCTGCTCCAGGCAGACGCCTCTGTGCCCTGAGACCAGTCGTGGTGAGGGAATGGTGTGTCAGGGCGTCGTCACGGCCCCAGGATGTGCAGGCACGAGCCTTTCTAGTTATCATAAATGTGTCACTTTGGAATTAATCCAATTTGTTCCCTTCTCACTTAATACATAGTTTCTGGTCCAGAATGAGTGATTTTACTTCCAACGAACCCCCAAACTCATCTGTTTTACTGATTTCTAAAACAAGTCGAACACCTGTTGCTGCCTCCATGATGCCCAGGCCCACGCAGAGACCGACTGAGCCTCCGAAGAAGGCACAGAACACGGTGCCAAGCAGCGAACGACTTCCCAGTTCTGAACACGGGCTTTTAAATAGCAGGCTCTGGCAGCCCTTCCTCCTCCGATGCCCAGCACGGGCCGTGGGGTACATAGCCAAAGGGAGACGGTTTGGTTTGCTACCATCTTGTCGCTTAGCTAGAAGTGGAAACTTGATTTGTTTGGCCCTGGAAGCTCAGTGAGCAGTGATCTTGCTGTGCTCCTGCCTGGCAGGGACAGAGGGCAATAAGGATTCGGAGGAGAAAAGGCTTCTGGAATAAGAAATCATCCCTGTTAGGGGCTGAAATGTGAGTCTCTCACTAGCCCCTCCCCCAGTCATATGCTGAAGGCCAAGGTGACTGTATTTGGAGGTGGGGCCCTTAAAGAGGTAATTAGGGTTAAATGAAGTCACAGGATGGGCCCTGATCCAATGGGACTAGTGCCCTTATGGAAGGGGGAAGAGACCCCAGGGCTGCATGAGCCCAGAGGAAAAGCCATGTGAGGACCCAGTGAGAAGGTGACTGACTGTTTGTGAGCCGAGGACAGGCCTCAGCAGAAACCAATCCTGCCGCTGCCCTGATCTTGGACTTCCTGCCTCCAGAACTGCGAGAAAACAAATTTCTGTTGTTTAGCGCAGGGTCTGTTTTCAAATGGGTTAGAAAACCCATCTTAACAATTATGAAAAGTTAGGAAATGAGCAGGCATTAAAAGCAGGGCAGATGGAATGGCTCTCCAGCAAGTGTTTTCTGGGAGATGCGTCTGGTGGCTGAAAATAATTTTTACAGAAGGTATGGAACGGGCTGGGGGACAGCCTCTTACCTCTCAAAGTGCAGGTCGTAACCACAGGATAAAATTGCCCTCCAGACACTACGGACGTCTTGCTTGGCTCGGTCAACGACGAACTTGTGAAATCCTTCCAAGGTCAGATACTTTTCCTCAGGGACTGATGGAAAATTGTTCATGGCGTTAGGACCAGGGTCTGCTAACTGGCCATGTCCGCCTACTGCCCCAGTACACGCATCACCCTCACCCTATGGGGCCTCTGAGCTGCAGCCTCACGCCACCGGGCTGCTCGTCAAGTGGTGCGGGGCTTTCCCCACAGTCCCTCCCTTCTCTAATCTCAGACACATTTCAACTAATGTCGTGACCATGAGAACAGCTTTCTCCAACTCTGCGGGCCTTTAGGAGGCCAGAGTCCTAACGCCCCTAAGAGCCTCCGGAAGAGGGTTCCTAAGCACATGTCCAGATCTTTACTTTCAGTTACAACCATCTATTTTCACCTTGGGTGAATGGAATTTCTGGAGCTGCTGTTTTGATTTCCATAAGTTCATGGTCATCGAAGATGGCATCCTGGGGCAATGACCGGCACTGGCCAGGTACATGGCCCCAGTGTCTTTGGCAATGCTGCCCCTGCTTAAACTAAGGCCTAAGGGCGCCCAGCCACTCAGGCACAAGCAACCAGGCTGGTTCCCGCGTGGGCCGCCTGTCTCCAGGATGGAAGCAGTCCCCGAGCCCCAATCAGGCCTGAGGTGCTCACTCACTCTCTTGTTTCTTGGTAGGTGACTTTTCTGGGTCCTTTTCATCTGGCTTGCTCTTTTCTGGGGACTTGGGCTTCACCGTTGGCTTCTTCTCGCTTAAAGCAGTCCTGCTGCAGGCCAAAGCACTGGGATCAGAGGGAATGCAGAACCTCACACATGCATGAGTTCGTGTTCACACAGGGCTGGGTTCCAGATCAGCTGTGCTCTGAGCAAAGTTTACTGAGCCAATTCTGAGGACAAACTGATGCCGTCAGATGTGAAAAACCTCAGAAACACTTTTCAAACGTTGTTTCTACATACTTTGGAGCTGTGCTAAGCAGCAGCCACTAGCCAGACGTAGCTACTTAAGTTTAAATTAATAAAGTAAAATTATGAATTCAGTTCCTTGGCTGTGCTCACATTTTGAGTGCTCACATGTGGCCAGTGGCCACTGTCTTGAACGGCCCAGGCAGAGACACAGCAGACTTCCATCATTGTAGAAAACTCCACTGCACTGTACTGACTTAAAAACACTATTTATACGCAATTAATTAATTAAAAGACCTCTTATTTTTCTGATCATCTAAACAATTCCTTTAGAGACTCCTGCTAGGTAACACTTTGCTATCAGGTTTCAAGTGTATTTGATGTCACGAGCCCATAAGAAAATTCTATTAAACACGTATGCATAGCCACATGGAATATTACACCTCAATTTAAAAAAAGAAACAAGGAAGCTGTTTCGTGCAAGCTTAGTAGAAAACAGAGCAGTAAGGGACAGGCGGTGTGCACGGCTCCCACAGCTGGGTGTGGATGTCATTTTGTACTATTTTAGCCATTTAAGAGAAGAATACATATGCATAAATACAATGTCATGCCATAACATGTGAAAAATAGTTGCTATGTGGGGAGTAATTACATTTTTTTCATGTATGTATTTTATAGTCTTTCTACAATGACAATGCATTATTTGTGTGGTTAAAAGAAGTTAGAGTTTTCAAACAGGTCTGCCCACTTTAGAACGTTTTATCAGTTCAGACTGGGCTGCTTTCCATCCCGCATGGTCCAGACTTCACCAGACTCGTGAATAAAATGAAACTCTCTCAGCTGACGAGCCAAGGACTGGAAGGGCCCCGAAGCCAAGCAGAGAACGGCCAGGATGGCGGGGCTCCCGGGTGCCCTTGCCAGGCCCGCCTCCGAGCGCCGCGCACACCCACCTGACGCTGTTGAGCACGGCCTTGTCCTTGGTGGGCGGTTTGGTGATGGGCCGCTTGGTGCTCACCACCTTCACGGGGTGCTGCTCCTTCCCGGCTCTGCTGTACTTGCTCTTGTCAAACTTGGGCTTTGGCACGCCATACTTCCTTAGGATCTGTGGACGAGCAAAGGGGACAGGGTCCTCAGGCCCCCCTGAGGCACTCTTGGGGCCCGGCCCGGGAACAGGGGCAGCGGCAGCTACCTGGGTGAGCTGGTCCTCCAGCACCTTCTTTGGAGGCCGGACGTTGGTGAAGAAGAGGTGGAGGAGGTTGCCTGGTGTCTGGGAGTTGATCTGCTCTTTGCTCAGATAGATGTCGGACACTTTGATAGGCTTTGCTGGTGTCAGGCTCAGCATCTGCTCTGAATGGGCGCAGCTCTTAAATATCTCTGTGAGCACCTCTCTGGCTCCGGGCACCAGCTTCTCACCTGGTACGGAACGGAGGAGGGTGAAAGGGTTCTGCCGTGAACATGCCGTGGCGGGAAAAGCCTGCAGCACTTTATTTTTCATGAAGAATTTATTTTTGAAATTGTGTAACAGACATTTAGTAGCGACGATGGACAGTCTGCCAAAGCCTGGTTTCCTCTTTGGGGGCACACACCTCTGTGGCACGCCCAGCATTCTTTGCAGTAAGGTATGGCCTTGTGACACGGGACATGAGCCACTCCTGGGCCAGGCTGCTCTCTTCTGCACTCATCCCCTCCACTGGCAGCATGGACATGACAAGCCCCCGGGGATGGCAGACCTCGGCGCTCACCCTGGATTCTTACACACACAGGAAATTAACTTCTATTGGCTTCGAGACACTGAACTCTTGGGCCTTTATTATGACGGTTTAACTTCTTGTAACAACACATTAGTGCTAGACAGTCCCAAAGGAACAAAAAGCTACAGAGCCTGCAAGTAGCTTTAGTGAAAGTACAAGTTGTTAAACGGGTATTGCATTATTAGAAAACAGGTTTCAAAACTGACACACTGAGCAGGTGGAAAAATAGTTTTCTTAGACCCAAGAAAATTGTCCACAAGCAGGAGAAAAAAGTACTTATTTTTTTGTCCCCAAACAAGTGTTGTAGAAGACGTCCCCACCTTTCCTAATGGGGCAATCAGGACGCGTCCCCATGCCTCTCAAGGCCATGGACCCCAGCTCAGAGCTGACTGGCCTTCCTTCCAGCCCTGCCCTCCTGAACCTGTCTCTCTGGAGGTCTGACGCACCAGGGCCACGCCCAGGTGAGGCCTGGGATGGGAAACAGCACAAAGGCCTCGCAGGCACGGGGAGGACAAGCGAGCCAGAGAGAGAGGTGGCCAAGCCCTAAGAGCTGACTCAGCAGAACCACAACTTGAAGAATCTCGAGCAAAATGTGTGTGGCAGGAATGTGGCAAACATGTTACCGAAAGATAGAATATCTTATGTAGGAGGTTTGACTCTAACAGAATCAGGAACTGGAACTAAATTCAAAGTATGATAAGACCGGGGAAGCACTGACTGTGGCAGGAAAAGATTTTAGGTTTCCCGCCGGTCTCAGACTAGTCACCCCCAGGTGGGCAGCTGAGAGCTGATGGGGCAAATACACACTAACCCGGGAACAGGGCCGAGAGCAGGGCGAGAGGAGCGAGGCAGGCCCCTCGGGCTCAAGACTGCCCAAAACGCAGCGACGGGGCACACAGTTTAATGCAGTATTAAAACAAATCAAAATTAATACAAAACAATCCACGTTGAGCAAAATAACACTGCTGTGCCGATACAAGAGGAAAAATCAGTAATAATGATTTTATTATTTAAAATTTTAATATTTTGTTCACCATGGATATTCTGCATTAATTTTGGTTTTTATAAATACTGCCCCAAAATATTATTTATCTAGAACACTGAGTTTCCGGAGTCCCATTAAATCATGTGCCCACGGCTTCACTTACCTCACCCTGGCTCCAGCACTGAGGAAACATTTCAAAATGTCATGGTCAGGGGATAAAAATTCGAAAGAACGACAAATAATAGAACTTATACTCAACATTTTTGTACTTGGAAAACATAAAAGAAAATAAACTCAACAACTCTATTATGAAATTTCAAACAATATCAAAGATTTAGAAAAAGGACTTAGATTAACAATTGAGAAAGACTAGTACATAATAAAAATGAGAACACAAAGAACTGTAATTATAAAAAGAAAAAGGAAAAATTGCTGCTGCTTCTGCTGTGAAGCTTGGGGCGAGAGGCAGGCTTCCGGTGGGGGAGGGGGGCAGTTTTGCTAGATCAGCTCTGTGAGGCCTCGGTAGAGCCCGGGTCCTGGATGAAAACTCAGCATCGTAACAGAAGATGTGGGGAAGCCAGACAGGTCCACTCACATAAGAGCCCCAGAACGACAAAGTGGGACTCTGTGAAAAAGGAGCCGGAACTATTTCTTCTCTAAGAGTTAGTGTTAAAAGGTGAAGCATTCAAGCATATGACCAAATGATTACTAGCAATGGACTTGGTACATTCTAGCTCCATAGGACAGAACAAAATTAATACACTTGAACTTGAACAAGGCGAAGCCTGGTTGGACAAAAAGGAAAATATGACTTAAATGCCTGCGCACATTCGACTCTGAAGCAGGCTGTGGCAGAGCCATTCCTGGTGGTCCCTTGGCTAGCTGGCCTATGGTGGCCTGTGACGGGCTGCTCCGATGGCCTTCTGAGCCCTGACAGCTGGGAGAGAGCAGGAATGTTCTCGCTATATCACATGAGATGCACGCAACGCACCTTCTGTGAGCCATGCAATGAACTTCTTGTCCCATCTCCCCAAGCCCGGAACCATTTCTCAAATGTGCAACCCCAGGAGTGCTCCCAAAGTTCCTTTACGTCAAGAATAGGGGAAATTGGGCACGGAGGGGGAAATGATTTTCATTCCATTTTTTCTATGAATGTAAAACCACTCAAAAAAGAGGTCTATTACTTTAAAGAACCCATGACTCACCTTTAATTGACTTATCATTGAAGTAATCTTCTAGCCCTGGGCTCCCCTGAGTGTCGAACAGACTCTGATTTACTACGGACACAGTGAGAATCTCTTCCGTGGACATTTCCATCAACTCGTCTTCCCCATCCAAACTCGACAAACCGATTAAGTCGTTATTGTTAAATAAACTTGCTCGAATTTTCTCGATTTTGGCTCGGGATCTGATCTGTGTGAACAGAGAAAAGGGTAGGGACTGGGGTGCAGAGCGACCACCCCTTCGACAGGAATGGCCTTTGCTGCCTGCCGTCCCCTGGGACCCTCGCCTCACACAGGAGAGCGGGCCTGCGGTAAAGTGTCCCCTGCTACCAAGAGTCGTAACCTTTAGGCAACAACTCAACTAGAAATGGCCGGGTCTGTGACTTTATTCGGTAGCTCAGCGGGCTGAAGTCCGTGCCAGCCTCCGAGAACGTCCCCAGGAAGAAGGTGGCTAGCTAAAGAAGCGATTCCAGGGAGGAGGCCAACCACCGGACCCCTGAGCCCCCGTTTCGGGGAGAGAGCAAGGCGGTGTGAGCGTTTCCCAGCGTCACTTGCTCCACACCCGAAGAGGGGGGACAGTTTTCACTCTGAGCCCGACTCCCATCCCACAAGGGCACAGGGAGACACGGGATGCAGGATTTCTAAACAAGGAGGCCCAAGGAACAGACGGGACCCCAAAGCGGGAACGTGACCCGACTACGTGCACATCGTCTGAAACTCAGAATCACCTGGGAGAGAACGGCATGAGCCTGTCCTCAGTGCTCAGTGACGATCCCTCCTGTGATGGCAATGTTTACATCCCCAGGCCCCTCAGAAGGATACCGGTGGGTAGGGCTGAGTCAGAACGCACTTGACAGAGCCCCTCTGTCAGGGAAGGTCGGCCCCTCCAGCCCCTCCAGCCCCTCCAGCCCCTCCGCCTTCCTCCTGCACTCAGCAGCAAACTGCATTCACTTCCTGACACCAGACCCGACAGTGCTTAGAGCTGGGACCTCAGACACAGTGAACCAGCATAACAAATCATTACCGGTTCCGAGAGCTGCCTCAAGGAGGCCCCTAAGTGCCCAGTGTCAACTATTAGGTAATGGCTCGCAAATAACACTGGACGGCTTAAAGAGGGTTGGGGGATCCACACTGCTCCCGACTGCAGTGCTGGCCAAGGCGTGGGCACCGTTACCTCCACGACCGCGAAGCCTTTGATGGGGCGCGAGGCAAGGGGCTGGTTGTCCAGGGACGTGACCGTGTACAGGGAGCCCACGTCGGACACCGAGGCCATCTCTGTGTTGTCCAGCGGCTCCCCCAGGCTTCCCAGGCTGCCCAGGCTACCGGTGCTACACAGAGAGATGTCCAGGCTCTCCTGGCTGGACACCACGTGGGGCTCTAGCAAGCCAGGAGGGATGGGCAGCTCGAGGCCTGAGGGCAGCGGGTCCACAGAGAGGTCGCTGACTGTCTGCGAGATGCCCTGGGAGCTGCAAATGGAGGCCTGACTGGTGGAGGCCGAGGCGCTGATGCTCATGGCAGGCGTCAGGCTGCTGGACGTGCTGACCTCCAAGCTGTCCGTGCTCGGAAAGCCGGGGCTCTTCTCCGGCTCGGCTTTCCCATCACTACCCTCGGCCTTGTCTTTTGGCTTCTTGGGGTCTTCGTCCTGCAGGGGAATGTAGATCTCGTCTTTGAAGACCCCACCGTGGGCATTGCAGGCCTTGCGGATGGCGCCTCTGACGATGCCCTCGTCCAGGTGGGTGGGGATTCCAGAGATCACCAGCAAGCGGCTGTGGGCGGTGGGGCCTACCAGGGCCTGGCAGGCGTCGGCGATGGCGTCGCTCGTCACGCCCAGCCCCTGCGGGTCCTTCCTGGTGAGGTGCCGGAGAATGATGAGCAAGGTGAGGGCTCGATGGAACCACAGCATGTCCTCCGGCTTGCTGCCCCCGATGCTGAGCACGGCGGGGTCTGAGTCCACGGAGCGGGAGGACTGGCGCTTCCCGGAGGAGGAGGCCTTTTCCCGCTTCATCTTCACTTTCTTCCTTTTGGACAGGAGGCTAGGGCTCTGCGGTGTCTGTCCTGGGGACGACGAGGAGGAGGAGGAGGAGTCACTGAGGTTCGGGGCGGTCGTTGAGGTCACCCCGCTGGCTGTGACACTCATGTTGGTAGGCAGGGTCACTTCGGCCACCGCCAGGCAGCCTTCCATGAGTGCGTGAAAGTAGGTAGAGAACCTGCCCTGGTCGGTGGCCGCCGCTGTCCCTGAGCCTCCGCAGCTGCTGCCTGAGACCCAGCTCTGGGTCTCCTCGTCGTACAGCTTATGCAGCTCTGACTGCAGGGCCATGAGCATGGCCAGACAGGGGTTCAGCTGGAGGGCGATGGACGAGGACAGGCCAGCGGGGCGCTTCCTCTGCTCCAGGGCCTGCGCTGTGCGCAGCAGCTCTGCCAGGAGATGGAAGACGAGCTCCTTCACACAGGCCGCCGTGTCCGTGGTCCACAGGAAGTTTCCTGAGGCAAACAGAAAGCAGCGAGAGCAGCAATCACCGTACAGCTCTTAGTACGTTCCAGGCACTGCTCCAAGCACTTTAGTGGGGTCCATCCTCACAGCAACCCTGTGGGACAGATGTCACATTATTTATCCCCATCTCACAGATGAGGAAGCAGGCTCAAACGGTTGAAGGATTTGCCCAAGGTCACGGCGACCAGGAGGTGGCCTGGCAGGCTGGCTCGAGAGCCTGCCATATGAGAGCCTATGGCCTTCACTCCTGTGGCACATGATCACATGGAGCTGGCATCTGTAGCTGAGGCCAAAAACATCAATATTTTCTTTCTCATGAGGTTATCAAAGTAAGTTGCTGACAAGTCACTAGAACCATGTTTCCGGAACCAAGGGACGCTTACTGCTGGGGGCATACAATCCAATTTTACCAGACAGCACAGAAACACACACTGAAAAACTATTCCTTTCAAAATGCTTTTTTAAGTGCTCGTTTTGTCAATGAAACAGCCTTACTGTGGGGCTGGTACTTTCTTAACAGAGATGGGCCAAGACTCAGAGCCTCTGACAGGCAACAGGACTTAGCCAGAATTTCCTAACAGTAACTACCTTTCTGTTTTTATAATTATCTTCTACTTATGTATGGCAAGGAATACTTATTTCCCATTTAAAGTAACGATATGAAATTTTCTTTAAAATTTAGGTTTGAAAAATATGGAGAAAGGAATTGATTGTCATGACAGCAATTAAATAAATAAATGCTGACAGACATGGCAGAAATGACATAAAGGTGGCAGAGGAATGACTGGAGGTTGGGAAATGCTGTCTAGAACAGGAAGGACCACATATTTGCGCTGAAGTCCCTTCACGCCAGATGTGTATCTTACGTTCACGCAGGCGTGTTACAGACAGGGAGCCCCCAGGGCCGGCCCGGCTGAAGCACCAGCCTGATCTCTGCTCAAGCCCAGCACCCATGGAGGCGGGGCTCGCGCCTCCTGCTCTCTTGGGGCAATGCTGTTTGCTAATTCTAACTGGAAAGAAGCCGAGGCTGTCATGAGATGCGGGCCTCATTGAGCCATTCACAGAGGAGAAGTGCCAATGGGGTCCCAGGTTTGTCCCTCAGACGCTGTGTTTCCTCCTCCACTGCCCTTCCTCTGCCATTTGACACTGATGTAAGAAGAAGGCCTTGGAGAGAATTCTTCACTAAAATTGCAAATGGAGGCCCACGAGCTGAGACTGGCCACAGACATCTTGTTCCCAGAGACAGTGGTTCCCTGCTCGCCACCCTCCGCGTCCCCCGCCATCCCCATGTGTTTTAAAGAATTTGAATTAGTTGGGAAATAAATATCAATCTCTGGATTTCTGGCTTTTCTTGAAATAAAAAGTAGTAATACTTGGCAGGACTGGAGCCACGTCCTCATGCAACCCTGAGCAGCGGGGCTCAGTGGCTGCCTGACAGGGCACCTACCCTTCAGTTCGCCAAACTCCCCCAGCCTGCTTTCCTCCTTTATTTCCCTCATTTACATCATCTGCCTGACCCCTGAGGGCGTCTGAGTTTGCAACACTTTCCCCCTTCCAATATATTATAAAAACATTCAAAAATCTAGAAAAATGGAAATACTTACACAGCGAACACCTTTTTGCCCATCACCTGGATTCCACCATTAACATTTTGCTGTATTTGCTTTATTATATACAGCTACCTATCCCTCCACTCACCCATAAACTCATCTTAGCTTCTGATTATTTCAAAATAACTTGCAAACATCAGTACGTTTCATCTCTAAACACATAAGCAGAGATATCATTAAAGTTCAATATTTATTTAGAAAATTTTTTGACGTAAATTAACGTATGGTAAATATACAACTCTGAAGCTGACCATTCCATGAGTTTTGCCAAAACCCATTTTTAACTTTGCAGGAGCGATGACATCATAACATTTGATCTTGCAACATCATTCACTTCCATACCATCTTTAACCTCCAAAGTTTCAATATGGCATATATTTCTGTTTTAAAGTAAAGTGTGATAAAAATTGATCTTATTTTCATGGTTAGTTGCCGTTCCTAAAAATAATGGAAATACCCCGCAAACCACAGATGTGGAGGCCTAGGCTGCACCTTCCCCTCAACGCCCCCAGCCTCCTTCCAATGGCAGCAACCTGACAGGAGGCAATGGCTGCTGGGCCAACCCCTAGCCCGCCTGGCGAGCTCCTCCCTCACACCCGAGACAGCTCGCCAGCTCGCCAGCTCGCCCAGGGCCCCACTCCCGCTCCCGAGGGCGTGAGCCTCACCCAGCAGCTCCACCACCAGCAGGAGGACAGACGCCGGGACGGTGTCGGGCTCGTCCTCCGATCTCCCTTCGCCATCCTCTGACTTCCAGGACAGCAGCTGCTCAGCGAAGGCCACGGCCAGTGGGAACTCCAGAGGCAGGGAATGCAACACCAGCACGGCTCCGGGAGGTGGCGACACGCCTAAAAGAGCCCAGGAGGAAAGCTGTGCTTGGCAGCACCTGACCGAAACAGGCCCGAGGAAAAGGCCGGCCCCGTGTGTGTGCAGAAACAGCCGGAAAGGCTGCCGTGCGTCTGCTGGAGGCGAGGGGACTCGTCACTCCAGACAGAGTCAGCTGCAGGTGCAGATGGAGCCAAGGGACATCCCTCCAAGGAGTCCACTTATTGGTGTGACACTGGGACGAAGGGCAGCAATGGGAAGAGGGAAAGATGAACATTGCTCAGTCAGTCAGATACCAACGAGCCTGATGACCGGGCATGGAAACCGTTAAGTCAGACTTTCAAAGATGCTTCACTGGAACAGTCCCAGCTCGGTAAAGAAATAACTGGCCCTTTGGTGTGGCTGCGATCCCGCACTGAGCTTCCATCAGGCTTACAGAGGGGACGGCAGGGAGTCCTGAAGACTAGGCACTACCAAGACCTCAGGCCTTGATTCTCTTTTATTACCTTCTGTCATTGCCTGAAACTGACCCTGAGACCTGGTCCCTCTCACATGGTCTGAAACTGACCCTGAGACCTGGTCCCCCTCACATCCTGCACTGACCCCAACCCCACTGCAAGCACCGGTCAGACATAAACCAGGCTTCAGGGGTCAAGTCGGGGGGAACCACTGCTGACTGGTCTGTACTTTGGGGTGAACGTTTACATGCTGGTAACTGGGGAATGATAGAGATTTTCCGTGTTTAATACAGAGTTTCGAAAACAGCTAGTATAGGCAAAATACTACGAAAAAATGGACCCCAATAAAAAGAGATGATCAAGTTGTTTAGTAATGACCAAATCATTTCAGAAATGTCCAATCATCTCATTCCCTAAAGATGTAATGTCCCTTGGACTGGGCCCACGGAGAAGCCAAGACCCATGTATCTTACAATTGCCTTTAGCAACTGTGTCTGTCTTTTCTTGTCGAATGTACCCAGGGATTCTAAGACAAGGTTTTCCTCTCCTCTGCGTGTTTACTTAGCCAGCTGGTGCGGTACCTGAAGCGGACAGTCAGCAACAGCTTCACGATTTAGAAATGGAGTCCTGATCTAAACTAAGTCCAGGGAGGTTTAACAAAAGATGCCGGAGAGACGAGACCATCCGGGCTTCCTGGCCTGGCCTCAGGGCTGTTTACCACTTAGATGGGGGAGATAGGCTCATGGGAGGCCCACGCCCCAGGGAGCCGCATCACACCCGAGAAGCTGGTTTTAATGAGGACTTGAGGAAAGGCAGCTTGGATTATCAGCGCTAAATGACGAGACTGCTCTGTTCGGGTCAACCTAAATTGCAGGTGTCCCCACACACACTGTGGAAGGACAAGAAATCCCCACTGGGGTCTGGGAAGCACCTGCCAGGCCTCATCTAGGCAGGACACAAGCTCTTTTCATCCACTTCGTCTAAAATCCGCCGCCCCAAGCAGCCCCATTCTTTACCCATGGGAAACTGGACCACAGCAAGGTACAAGGTACAAAACCCTTTCTATTGTTGAAAAGAAGGAAAGCAAAGGATGACTTCGAGCTGTTCTTATTACCATGAGCTAATCAGGATTTACCCAGTTTGATGTGGACCTTGTCTGTGGAGAGGATCACGGAAGGGTACTGGTTGGTGGTGGGAGG
>NW_011888804.1:3173103-3175459 GCF_000151845.1 Pteropus vampyrus
ACCGGTCAGACATAAACCAGGCTTCAGGGGTCAAGTCGGGGGGAACCACTGCTGACTGGTCTGTACTTTGGGGTGAACGTTTACATGCTGGTAACTGGGGAATGATAGAGATTTTCCGTGTTTAATACAGAGTTTCGAAAACAGCTAGTATAGGCAAAATACTACGAAAAAATGGACCCCAATAAAAAGAGATGATCAAATTGTTTAGTAATGACCAAATCATTTCAGAAATGTCCAATCATCTCATTCCCTAAAGATGTAATGTCCCTTGGACTGGGCCCACGGAGAAGCCAAGACCCATGTATCTTACAATTGCCTTTAGCAACTGTGTCTGTCTTTTCTTGTCGAATGTACCCAGGGATTCTAAGACAAGGTTTTCCTCTCCTCTGCGTGTTTACTTAGCCAGCTGGTGCGGTACCTGAAGCGGACAGTCAGCAACAGCTTCACGATTTAGAAATGGAGTCCTGATCTAAACTAAGTCCAGGGAGGTTTAACAAAAGATGCCGGAGAGACGAGACCATCCGGGCTTCCTGGCCTGGCCTCAGGGCTGTTTACCACTTAGATGGGGGAGATAGGCTCATGGGAGGCCCACGCCCCAGGGAGCCGCATCACACCCGAGAAGCTGGTTTTAATGAGGACTTGAGGAAAGGCAGCTTGGATTATCAGCGCTAAATGACGAGACTGCTCTGTTTGGGTCAACCTAAATTGCAGGTGTCCCCACACACACTGTGGAAGGACAAGAAATCCCCACTGGGGTCTGGGAAGCACCTGCCAGGCCTCATCTAGGCAGGACACAAGCTCTTTTCATCCACTTCGTCTAAAATCCGCCGCCCCAAGCAGCCCCATTCTTTACCCATGGGAAACTGGACCACAGCAAGGTACAAGGTACAAAACCCTTTCTATTGTTGAAAAGAAGGAAAGCAAAGGATGACTTCGAGCTGTTCTTATTACCATGAGCTAATCAGGATTTACCCAGTTTGATGTGGACCTTGTCTGTGGAGAGGATCACGGAAGGGTACTGGTTGGTGGTGGGAGGCGGCGTGAGCCCGGTGTTGGCCGGAGACGCGTCCCGCGGGTAGCAGACGGCCTCGATGAGGTTTAGCTGGCCATTCCGCTTCACTTTGTGGCCGAGCCCGTACACGAGCACTCGCGCCCATGGCGCCTTGTACAGGGAGGAGCTGAGGAGGAGGGACGGGTGTGAGGAGAGTCCACCACGATCGCCAGGGGGAGTCAACAGATGCTTCGTCAGGAGGCGGGTGAGAACTGGGCATGCCTAAGTCACCCCCGCCACATTTCAGAAGGTCATTCTTTACAAAGACTGATTTCCAAAATAGGGAGATACGGGAAGAACTGTAAATTATTTTCAAATATAGTAAGCATTAAAGAAAAAAAAATTTGAGTTTTTCTTCCGTCAGTTTCACCAGAATCCACTTTGCTTTTCTCTCCCCAACACCACCACCCTCTGGGCGACTTACTCTTTGCGAAATCCAGACTGACTTTCTTTGCAAGACACAACGACGAAAGCCGCCCCAGGGAAGTTAACGTCCAGGTTGACCTTGGACTCGGAAATGGGAAACTCTTCGGAGGGGAACTGCTCTGGTGCTGTCTGCAGAGACATGAACAGGGAAAGCCACAGGCTCAGCTCAGGGGCGCACTTCACCTTCCCAGATCCCGGTCAAGGACACAGCCGAGGCACACGCTGTCAGGGCTCGGGGGACAAGAAAGCGCTCCAGAGGAAGGACAGTATGATGGGACAGGGCAGAAGAGCATCGCAAAGGAGACCAACGCAGAGGAAGAAAGACTGTCATTTTTAGCAAGCCCGAAAGCCACCTGATTGAAAACTGGATTCCCAGTTGAGGGCCACTCGGGCTCCAGCCTTTTACCTGCAGGAAAGAGCAGATCTGCTTCGTCAGCTCCAGAAGGCTCTCCTCGCCCTGGTGCAGCGTCCGTGTGATGGCCACGCCGAGCCACTCTCTCAGCGTCCGGGAGCCGCCCTGGTAGAAGAGGTCTGTGGCCGAGCAGGTCTGAGAACGGACGCAGTGCTGCAGGGACTGCGCCAGCAGGATGGAGCTGGAGCTGATGGTGCCGTCTGGGGACAGGAAGGGACCCTAAGTTAACAGAACCACAGCGGCTAAGGGCGGAGGGAGCCGAAGTAACTGTGAACAGACTGTCCGGACGACCTGGATGGCCTCGCTTGGACATAATGTCTGGGATAAGAGACGTCATCACAGTCAGATGCCAGGCTGGGAGGGATTCGGGGGATCAGTGGTCTTGGAATTTTGTTTTCTTTTAAGCAGCCAAACTATTTCCTAAAATAAAACCTTATGGAAGCCGAAGCAGAAGTGGAGCTGCTTGG
>NW_011888804.1:3176734-3178641 GCF_000151845.1 Pteropus vampyrus
GAAAAGAAAATCCATGTTCGAAAACTTGTGTATGTATGTTCACAGCAGCATTATTCCTAGCCGGAAGGTGCAGACAACCCAAATGTCCATCAGCTGAGGACTAGTAACTCTATACAGTGTCACCTCATTCAGCGGTAAAGAGGAACGAGGTACTGACACGTGCCGCGACCTGGACAAAACCTGAAGACGTGATGCTGAGCGAAAGCAGCCAGACGCAAGGGCCACGCGTTCTATGGTTCTGTTTATACAGACTGTCCAGAATTAAGCAAACCCACAGAAACAGGAAATAGACCGGCGGCTGAGTTAGGGGACAGCAGGATAGAAACTAATAATGGGGATGGAGTTTCTTCTTGGGGGGATGAAAATGTTCTACAATTGATGGTGGTGATGGCTGCAAAACTGAATATACTAAACACCACTGACTTGTAAACTTTAAACAGGTGAATTGTATGATACGTGACATATCTAGATAAAGCTATTGTAAAAAATTCACTGTGGGCATTTTTAATGTGATGAATTCATGAAGTAACTGGCATTCACCTTGACTAAGCAGGTCTCATTTGGAATTAACATCTCTTGGTGAGGAATCTGATCTAGCTAATACCAAGCACAGGGAAGGCTCTCTGTATTTTATTAGCTAATCACCATAATTAAAAATCTTCTGGTATTGAGTATTTAACTAAAAAAGTGAGAAGCAGCCCTATTGTTTCTATAAAGCCTCGGCATAAAACCCACTCGGAGCCAACAGGGGTTGCTCGATATTGCCTGTGACCCAAATTAAGTTTAATGCTAGTCTATGATGAATCACATTTGAGTGTAATGGCAATTAAAGAAACAACCCAATATGTAACCGTTGGGAGTGTGTATAGCTATGACAATAAAAAATAGAGAAGATGCTGCATTTGGGGTGGTTTCCTTCTCACCTCTACCAGTCTGTAATGTTCTTGTGCCAGATACTAAAACAGATCGACTCCACCTGTCTCCTCCCTCCTCGGAAGTCCATCCTTGACAACACACGCACAGCTCATGGGATCGGGGCAGCAAAACAGACGAGGTCTGAATATGAAAGCTGAAAGCTCTTACAGACTCCCCACAGCCTTCTCCTCAGATTTCACAGGCTGAAGTTGCCAGGACAAAGCTGGAATGAGATGATTCTGGATACCCTGGCAGCCCTGCTTCACCCTGTCGCTAATGAGCTCCCCACCCCTTTGTTTTTTAAAGTTCTTTCTCAAATTCATGTTAGTGCTTTAGACAAAGTATACCTGTGATGAAAATCCATACTAGCACCAGAAATTACTAATCAATCAAAACTGTATGGCACATTTCACATTTCTCCCAATACCAAGGTCACCGCATTGATACCGAGAACAAACATCTTACACCTGTAGTCTGACTTAACCCTACAAAGCACTTTCTCGCCTTTTCTCCCAGTTGCTAGTCAGTAGTCAGCAGGTTTCATCTATGTGAGACATTTGCTAAAAATATAACTGACTTAATCAAAGTCAATAAAGCTTTATAACCTTCAACATTATCGCATTTGAGGATCCTTTTCGACAATTATTTTGAGTCTGTAATGTGAGCACTAGGGGCTCTGGCAGAGAATCAAAGTCTCTGCTTTCAGGAAGCTTACATTCTAGAGGGAGGAGACCACAATAAATTTTTTAAAAAATAAGCAAAAATATCAGGTCCTGGAAGAGAAGTAAAATAGTGTTATGACACCATGTGACTGCATGCCGACTTTAGATAGTAAGGCAAGGCCTTTTGGAAAGATGATATATCCACTGAGATCTGATGATAAGAATGAGCAAAGTCCTGGGAAAGCATTCCAGGCAGAGGGAACAGCATACACAGAGATGCTGAGGAAGCAGTGAGCTCAGTGTGTGAGAGGAACCGAAAGGCCAGCGCTG
>NW_011888804.1:3180031-3215287 GCF_000151845.1 Pteropus vampyrus
CTGACTTGCTCTACTCTTCATAACTTAAAACACTCTCCAAATCTTCAGCCACCCCGCAAGCCCTCCAGCTCACAGCACAGCACACATGGTACTGAATCCTGCGCCTTTTCTTCCCAGCTTCTGCGATTTTGCTGTTACCTTTACTAGCTCCTTCTAACACTTAGCTTCGAAGGGAAAGCCTTCTTGTCAACAGTGACTGGCACGTGTGGTAAAACAGTGAGTGGATTTCTGTGACGCGCTAGAAAGAAGGGATCAATTTTACCTGTGAATTTGAAGGTTAGTATTGTCCAGTGTGACCAGCCCATTGGTGGCAGTCCTTCGGTAGCCAGCCGGGGGCCTTTCCAACATGTCGATAGGATACCAGTATCGGACCAGCACACCTTCACTTCGGAGGTACGTTTCTACCTGCACCAACTCATTTACCTGCAATCGTAAAAGGAAATGTCTACTTATTTTTTTGAGCACTGACTTTCCCCACCCAAGTTTTAAAAAACATATATTATTTATATAAAACCAAAGTTTTATAGCAGCATGCCACTGGTCGAGTACTGTATTGACAGCATGTTTAGCTTTTTCATACAGTTGACAAATTTTAACTGGTACAGTAAATTAAGAACTTCGATGTAATCATGAGTTAGAAATTTTAAAAGAATAATGCTATACTTCAGTAACAGTTCAACACATATTGTTGGCAGGTAAAATTTATGTTCATTGTTTTTGTGTTATTTTTATAAAAGTAGGGAATGTGTCTGACAGCTCTATTTTATTGCTGGAAAAATAATAATTAAGCTCATGCATATGCATTCTGGATTCAAACAGCAACATAATTTTTATTTAATGGTTATTATTAAAACAAAGGGGGTCAAACTACTTGAAAAATAAGTTATTACTTCAACATAATTTCTATTTTTCTAATTTCTACTTTCACACATTTCCATTGCTGATAACTAGAATCAGAGTTTGTACCAAAAGGTAGCGGGAGATCAACAGCATTACTGACAGAATTTTCAAACTGAAGGTTCACCTTAGTCAATCACCAGTCAATAGCCTCTCTTAAAAATTTAATGATATAAATTAAGTTTTGGTAAACTGGAGTCAGTTGAAGATGGAAAACTTGCAATTTCAAATCATTAGTGGTACCTAACATTATCTGTATCTCTATCTAGATAGATACCAAGGCTTATCTATGTGGTGACAGATATCTGTTTATCAGAGAATTTTAGATGTGAATTATATTATTTCATCAGTTTTTCTTGCACAAGAAACCTCTTAAATGCAAGCATGTGTATGCCACCTGAAGATCGTGCAGTCACAGCTTTCAGACAGGACCCCATTTTCAAAAGAAAGCCTGAGCTTTGCCCTCAATTGCTTCTGTGTTCCTTTCTCCGCTGCCCCCGCCCCTGATCCTAGCTGAGCGCCATGAGAAGGCCCTACAAAACAGAGAAGAAAACTACGATCTAGTTTATTAATACACTCATTTTACATGCAGGGAAATTGAAGCTGAGAGAACTAATGAGATGATGTGATCAAAATCACAAAACTATTTCTTTGATTTATGTCAGTAACAACCATGACAATGGCAGATCATCCATTCACCAAGGACAATGAGAGAATTTTCCCTTGGAACTTGGGTAGATCTAATGCAGGGACAGTTTGAACACCGCTCACAGAAAGAATGACAGAGGCGGCATGGTCTGAAGGAACTGACGGCACCGAGAGTTAAGAGTTTATAATCCATCAGCCCTGATCTGGGCTCGTCTCAGGCGGATCATCTGGTATGACTGCACTTAGCTTGGTTTCTTCATCCCTAATCTGAAGAGTAATCCATCTGTATAATCACTTTTTAAGGTACTTGGAGTCTGGGCATGGAAGTCTCAGTATATGTAGAAGGCTGTGCACTCACTGAATCGACATCTAAGACGACTCCATGAAGCCCAAAGGTTTTCAGCATCCCTCGGATGGCAAATTTTGGCAGAGCAGTTCCAACTGTACTGCTGGCTACATTATTGCTGTCTGGAGAGCGGGTTACTACCGTGAGACCTGAGGAGGGTAGATGGAGAAGTTTTTTCAGGAGCAAGTATCATTATCGTGTTGAGACTATAGCATTTCACAATACACTCAGGTTAGTTATAACCAAAAAGGAACACAGCTTGGTCTGGAAGATAATACAACAAAATGTTGTAAGAACTCTCACAATACAACGATAAAAAGACAAGTAAGCCAATTAAAAATGGGCAAAGGATCTGAATAAACATTTCTCCAAAAAGAAATGAAACGATACACGTGAAAAGATATTCAACATCATTAGTCAACAGGGAAATGCAAGTCAAAGCCACAATGAGTTGCCACTTCACACCCACTAGGATAGTCATGATCGAAAAGATGGACAATAGCCAGTGCTGATAAGGATGTGGAGGAACTAGAACCCTCATTCATTGCTGGTGGGAATGTAAAATGGTGTAGTCACTTCGGAATCCCACTCTTATATATGCCCAAGAGAAATGAAAACACACGTCCACACAAAAACTTAAACGCTAATGTTCAGAGCATTACTCCTAACACCCAAAAGGTAGAAACAACCCAAGTGCCCATCGGCTGATGAATGGATAAACAAAATGGGGTATTATCTATATAATGGAATATTGTTTTGCCATAAAAAAAGGAATGAAGTACCAACACATGCCACAGCATGGATGAATCTTGAAAAATCATGCTACATGAAAGGGGCCAGACACAAAAGACCATGTGTTACATGATTCCATTCGTATGAAATGTATGGAGTAAGTAAATCCATAGAAACAGAAAGTAGATTAATTGTTGCCAGGGCCTAAAGGGAGGGAGGAATGGGGAGCGGTGAGGGTACAGGATTTCTTCTGGAGGGAAGAAAATGTTCTTGAATTAGAGAATTGGTTTGGTGACTGCACAATTTTGTGAAAATACTAATAATTTCTAAACTGTATACTTTAAAAGGGTGAATTTTATGGTATACGAATTAGACCCCGAAAGAAAAGAAAAAAGAAAAAATATATTCTTTCCCCTTCCCATGATGGTCAAATATTTTTGTGAAGGTTTAATGAGTGGTTTTGAATTCTTTTTTTGGGTTTTTCTATATTTTCATTTCCTCGAAATATATGATAATTAATCAAAAGAATATACACATTCTGTTAAAATCCTAAAAAGCACAATATAACCACATTTTCATGGTTTATTAGCTTAGCAGCCAGGCCTGTCTGGAATCTTCCACCTACCCCGCTCTCTCTTTGTCTAACTGTCCTGTCTCATCCTGCTCATGCTAGTGAGTTCTGGAAACATGCAAGAGGACACCAGAGGACAGACAAATGTCTAAGCATTATGGCTTCAAATGGGAGAGCCTGGAAGAGGTCACGTCACTCAGAGTAAGGAGAGTGACAGCTGCTGCTTGGCGCAAGGTCATGCTTGGGAAAACCTCTCATTTCATAGGAAGTTTCACAGGAGAAGTAAGGGGGAAAGCAAAAACCTTTTCGAACTTTATCAATCGTGAACTTGTTTGCTTCGTCTTTGATGTCCTCGATGGTGGGAAGATAGAGGTCTCTTGGGATGCCACCGTTCTCCTCGTACAGGAATTCAACCGTCTGCCGGGCGATGTCCACCATGCCTGAAAGAGAGAACAGCACGGGTAACTCGCCGGAGAGTACGCGATCTTCACATTGACCATGCCACTGACTCACACCTAGAATGAAGAGATAAGAGAATCTCTCGAACACCGCTGTGGGAGTATGCAGTCTTTTGGAGAGGGTAACTGTGCGCTGTCTACTAAGTTGAAGAGCGTGCAAAGGTACAAGAACACTCCCTGCAGCTCTGCAGGAAAACTGGACAAAAGCCGAAAATAACGAAAGCATTCATCAATGCGGAATGGTCATAAATGATGGTACGTTATTATGCGATCATTTTAGGTAAAGTCAAAAGAACAAATGGTGTGACAAATGGAGAGTAAGAAAAAGGAAAGGAAATGTTTTTTTCCTACCTAATACTCTTTTGTACTGAGTTTGATTTTTACGACAACAAACACATGTTGCTTATTTAACACAGACAGAGAGACATGTCTCTATCCAGTACTGGAACCTGTTGTTCTTCTCGGAATGAGGACACATGGTTCTGTTCGATAGCAATGGCCACTGTTAATTAATAAACCAGGCAGATAAATGTCCAAAGCCCGGAAGAAAATGGCGCTGTGGGGAGTACAGAGAGATGGGGCACGATGTCTCCATTTGCTATGGCTGCCTCAGCTCCCACCCTGCTTGGGAAGTTGTGGGTAGAAGAACAGGTGCCGACAGCATCTGCTTTTAAACAAGGCCTATCGCCATCACGCTTCTCTACCATTCCATTATTCGCTGGCCTTGCAGTAATAAAAAAGCATAGCAATTTTCTGAGCACAGTTTAGAAGTGGGTGAATATTCGAGGAGGCTGCTTAGAGAAAGAAGCGTCAGACTGAATAAACAAGGAATGGGGCCTGATGTCAGAAGATGATGGAAAACTGCCACGTTTTCCAGAGGAATGGGGGGCGGGGCAGGAGGAGGTGGCAGAAAACATACTCTGCTCTCACCAAGCAGGAATCCGGGACACGGGGAGAATGTGATACTTAACCACAAATGGCACACAGATGGTCCTTGGGTACCATGAGCCATCTCCCTATTCTGCTTTTGGCCTTTGCCACTGGCTATATGGAACTGTATTTTGAAGGTAAATGTTTTATGTTTAAATTAATATAGTTCAGCTGACTGGCCATGGCCACACGGATGGATCCCAAGAGGTATGTCAGGGGCCACAGGCACCTCTGGATGAGTCCTGAGGCCAGAGGCCACTGGTCTGGCTCTGGTTCAGCGGTTGCCTTTGGATAATCAAATTTTCTGCTATGCTGTCTACTCTTTCCCTCTTCTGAACTGGGAGCAGAGGAGGAGAAGGCATACTTAGCCACAGACATTCAAGATGGCTCTGGGAACAGTAAAAGAAAAAAAGAAATTCTATTTTAAGCAGAACCTACATAGAAATAAAGGCACAGCAGCCAATGGTCACATACAGGAACGTTCTATCTACGTACTGTAGTCTCCTCCTTTCTCTCCCGAAGCGGTAAACAGCACCAGGCTCCCTGAACAAATAGCGCATCACATTTCTAAACTTGACCCTGCTGTTGCCGACCTAGCTCCAGGTCTTGGCGTCAACCCCGTGTTGGCGGAGGAGCCACGCTGCACTGGGCAGCTCGTTACGTGAGCTGTGGCCTCCTGACCTACCCTCACCACTCCCTGCTCCCACTAGGGGAAGGGGCCATCTCGGTCTTGTCCACAGAAGATTCCTTATTCTCCAACACAGGGCCTGACCCGGGGAGGTGCATGTTGCGTACACGGACAAGTAAGAGAATGAATCGATGGCTGGATAAAAATGCAACAAGGCCGTCCTCACTCTGAAAACCAGTGACCGGCATCGGTGCTTTCAGGCCGGTGGTAAGAAGCTTGGCATTACATTTATTCAGTGAAAGTCATCGGAAAACAAGACAGGATCTGTTCTGCAGTCTGATACAACACAAAACAGTTTTTCTGGTTTGTTTCTCAGATGTTGGGCATGAATAGGGAGGAATGAATTATCTTTTTATCTGTAGGGTCTACTAAATCAGATTAGGTTGCTCTTTCACTTACAGCCCTCAATGGCTTCTCATTTTAGAGACTAGAAGCCTAAGTCCTTGCTGAGGCTGCGCCGCTCCCCGCTGCCCTCAGCTCCCTTCCTGCTGCTCCTCCCTCGGCTCCTCCTCAGCTACACCAGCCTGGCCTCACTGCTGCTCCCTCAACCAGCCACGCTCACTGCTGCTCCCTCAACCAGCCACGCTCGCCCCACCCAGGGACCTTCCTAGTGTGCTCCCTCTGCCTGAAACTCTTAAGGGAAAAGAATATTAATGATCTGTCCTGGAATTTGGGTCAGCAGCTGAAAGAGGGCTCTGATAAGAGCAGGAAGCATTCCCACCATGTCACAGGACATGTGGGTATTCCCACAGGTAAAGTATAAACAAGATCATTCACTGTCACAGGTCTAAGCTTTGAACACAGAAAGTGTGGAAATAAATTATAGATTCACACGCACACTGATTAGTCCTGGCAACAATGAGAAAAAGGAATTACTTATCTATCACTGGAGATCAGGGACTCAGCATAGGTGGCCAAGAAATAAAGGTTTTCTGGTGGCTTTTCTCTTTATTCGGTCCTAGCCTCAGGACGAAAGTTAAGAGAAAGATTGCTGATGTGGGAACAATAACTAAACTTTTTATACCATCTCTGACAGCCACAACGACAACAGAAAATCAAACCGATGTTCCCCTGTCAGGGCAGCTGTGCCTGTTGGGAAGAGGCCTTTCTGCAACTCAAAAAGCTTGTATTTCACGAGATGAGGAAAAGCCTAAAACAGCGATCGGCCATCTGCACTGAAGGCTCAATAACAGTCTATTGTCTGGGGTCACGCTCTGCATGGTTCTT
The DNA here is from genome assembly GCF_000151845.1 of Pteropus vampyrus. Classification (NCBI taxonomy): domain Eukaryota; kingdom Metazoa; phylum Chordata; class Mammalia; order Chiroptera; family Pteropodidae; genus Pteropus; species Pteropus vampyrus. Next base: position 3,186,529 of record NW_011888804.1, read on the forward strand.
TGCTAGAGAAACTGTGGCCAGTGGGAGAAAAACATCTCACTGTCATTAATTGCTGTGACGTTGAGAACTATGTTAAGGGAATGCTCACTATGTGCAGTCACTGCTCTTAGGAGCTTCATCTGTATTGACACATTTCTTTCTCATATACATGTGAGGTGGTTACCATTATTGATCCATTCTACAGATGAGAAAATGTTAAGTAGTAACCTTCCCATGGTCACATGGCTGACTTCAGAGCCCAAGCTATTAACCAACAGGCCACCTGGCTTCCTAGTATAACCAAGCCAGCTTCGTTTCAGCAGCCCATCAACCACGTCATTGAGTTAAAATGACAAGCACATAAAACCCCGGCCACGAAAGCAAAGACCACAGGGTTCAGTGAAGGCACAGACGGGGAACGCCAGGTTCGGCCCAGCTTCAGGTGAACCTCTTTCCGCCTTTCCAGCCTGTGTGTCACCTAAACACGTCTCTCCAAATCATGAAGTGAGCTTATTAGAAAAACGAAGCAGCGGACCTAGCTGTAAAGCACCCTTTATCTGGTCCAGGCCCGACTTCCGCTCTGCTTCGTTGCGGAAGCGCCTTCGGATGGTGGGGAAAACCTTGGTCTCCCACGCTTTCACCAGCAGGGCGTAGTGGTCCTCCTGGAAGAAGAAGGCAAACTCATGAACAGAGAAGGACCGCCCCGCGCAGACGTCAGTCCTGCCCTGACGTACAGCTCTCGCCCGAGGTCTTCACCCCACTTGCATGCCAGTGAGGAGACACGCCGTGTGGACCACCCAACTGAATACACCTGGGGAGCCGGGGAAGGCATCAGCTGGACTGGGGCGAGCCCTTCCCTGCCCTCTAAAGCCAACTTTACTGCTGAGTTACGTCAAAGTATTTCATTTCTCCAACACCTGGGTTGGTCCTGGGCAAAAGAGCCCAACGGCTATTGCTACTGATGAATGGTTTTGGCAAATGAACACTCCAGAGTTACTGTTCAAACCCAGTGACATAACTCAATGCCTAACAATTCCAGCCTTGCACACTCAGATCAAAATCATTCCTTGTGGCTTGTTCTGGGCACCAGGGTGCTAAGTGAATGCTGCAGGTCTCCTACCTGTGGGATGTCGTCGTCGTCATCGTCATCACTTTCATCGTCTGCAATGGGAGGCGGGTGGGGGTCTGGGCCAGAGGTGATGAAATTCTCATAGCTGAGCTCTACTTTGTAATGACAGGAAGTATCACTGTCGTATTCTGTAACAAAGCACAATGATGGTGAATTCTAGGCAAGATCAGGCCGGAAAAATCATGAACTTCTCATCGTTGGACAAATCGTATTCTCTTAATTTGCAGGACAGAAGACTCCTAGTACTTGTAGGAATTTTCAAGTGCAGAGCCAAGGAATAACTAATCACTTATAATTACCCTGAATCCTGCAACAGTTTCAATGGGAATAATTCCTTTAACTCAAGAGAAGAATTTGGAAAGTTCATCATAAGCATTAAACGAACACCTTTTACGACAGTTTGCAAACCCGTCTCCCAAGGGCCCCATATGGCCTGTAGGTATCTTTAGCTCAATTTTATTCAATTTGATTATGAAACTTTTCAAATAATCAGGAAAGCAATTTAGTGCACACATGTATACCCACAATAGGCATTTTATTATTTTGTGATGACCTCGGTTTTAAAACAATTTAAGAAATTAACATTTTAAAATTACGAGATTTCATATAAAATTCTGGGGTTTTTAGCTGTCTTATAAGAAGTGGACACTTTCAGACTTGCACGTCCACATGGCCACAGTCCCTTGGCACCGAGCGGGCTTCCTGTATGTGGGAAAAGCACTGTCCAGTCTGCCTCGTGTCCTTCTGATCCCCATTTCCTTTCGTTGGGCCTGTTACCCCGTTCCCAGTGGGCACTAGAGCGAGCCCAAGTTAAACGGATTTCTAGAAGTAACAGCATTCGCATTCCCCGGAAGCGGTGGGGACCTGGGAGGCGGCAGCTTACGTTGCTGAGCAGTGGCCACAGCTGCAATCCGACACGGTGGCCCGTGAGTGCCTGGGTCTGATGCAATACTGGTGCCGGCATCATTGTCACTGTCAGATGCCATGGCAAAGGGCAGGGCCTCAAAATTAGCACTGATCTCTTCTGCCAGGTCAGTGCACAGGTCGGCGGCGTTGCGGTGGGCCTGCCCTTCGGCATAGGCGAATGGACGAGAGCCAAAGTTAGCGCGAGTCTTGGTGTTCTGGAAAGATCAAATAAAGGGTTTGAAAGGACTTAGGCTGGCTGGCTTGCTTATTTATTTTTAACACCCTGAGGTGAACCTCACTGACCATCAAACCCAAAAACAGCCATACCTATGGGACAACATGTGACCCTGGGCCGAGGGGCTGGTGTAAACTGCAAGCTGATGCTCAGAGCTCAGCACCCGACAGCCTGCCGCCCCTCGCCTTGCACTGTGCTGCTCAGACACAGCGACTTTTCTTGTTTCCGACACTGCTCCTTTCTACCTGGTGCCACTGTGCATGCTTTTCCCGTCCCCTGGAACATTCCTTCCTCCAGTTTTGTCTAGTTAAGACAGGAAAATCTTCTGGACCTGACTCAAACATCACTTCTTCAGGGTAATGAGGACCATAGTTGCTTGGTACTTGTTTCCATAAAGTCTACGATTTTTGATTCTACTGTAGCGGTTAGTTTTATGTGTCAGCTTGAGTGGCTGTGGGTGCCAGATTAAACACTGCTTCTGGGTGTGCTGTGGGTGTGTTTCCGATGAGATCAGCACTTCAGCGGGTAAACTCAGCAGATAGCCCTCCCCAGCATGGTGGAGCAGCATCCGAATTACTAAGGAGCATGTTTTCCTTCCCAGCAAGACAACCTGCCTTTTTCTGAATGTGAACCACAGGCCACATCCCACCAGAGACATCCTCGAGATACGGCGAGAGGCGCTGCCCGCAGTATGTGAAGTACACTCGGCCCTTGGCTGGCTGCCCCGGAGGAGGCGGAGTCCCCTCGGTTCTCTCCCAGCCAATTCCTGCCACGTCACCTATGGCAGAAAACAGGAAGAAAAGGGCACTTTTTCCCACTCTTATTGACCATTAAATAAATTTCCAAATTGCAAACAGTGTGATGAGGCCACATATCATTGACTATCTTTGTTTTTATTTACTTATGCCATTAATTATGTCCAAAAAAGACATGAATTTATTGTATTTAAATAAATATAAAACAGTAGAAATAAACGATTTTAAAAAGAAACTGTTTAGAAGAAAAAATGCCTAGTGTCTTAGAACATTATGGACCTAGAGGGTATTATGTGCTAAGTGAAATAAGTTGGAGAAAAACAAATGCCATATGATCTTACCTGTATGTGGAATCTAAAGAACAAAAGAAACAAAACAGAAAAAAAAACCTAGTGTCCACGTTAAGTTAGTTACCACAATTACACTTTAATTTTAGCTTTTATTTTCCTGGCAGCCAAAACCAAAGGTGTAACATTAGGTATGATTTTTTTAAATCAAGGAATATGTCTTTCTCCTTTGACACCTGAAAGATTACTTATGGCATAAAGGTAAAAAGGTCATATTTTCTCCATAAATTTGTGGAAGATTTAGAAATGGTCTTAAAAATATAATTTAAAACAACCCGCAGTGTAAACTAACGATATACAATTGAAGCACATTATGTCCCTTTAGTGACATGTATTTAAAACATTTTGTAGGAAGCTGAAATAATACACACCTAGCTGCTTTCTTATGGGGTGACTGGATACTGGGATAGAACTTAGAGACCCAAGGGGAGTGTGTCCACTACTTAGTGCTCTTATCCTGGTTACTCCAGGGAATTGCTAGCATGTGTAGCCTTAAGACTAATCTGTTGTAAACTCCCAGTACGTGCTTGAAGTTTTATGAGTCGATTTTTCATCACAGGGGCTCATATGCTTTTGATACCACTAGGATGGGCTTCACAATGGTCAGGGACTTGTCATGATTCAGTATGGCATCCTCAGGGTCGGAGAGTGCTCTGCACATAGGAGATGCTCAGTATCTGCTGATGAATGGACGCCCGAAGTGTTGGTACAGGGGTTGAGATTCTGTTGTAAAAAGTGATTTCCCGATTCCCACAGAGACATATTCTCTAAGAAGAAGATGGCATGTGTGCCTGAGGCCCAGCCCCAAATTTTTTTAAAAACTAAAATGTGATCAAACAAAGCAACAAATGACAGCAACAAACAACCGAAAACCCTGACTACGGTTCCCTTGCCCTCCCCTCACCCCTCTTTGTGCCCAAAGCATTTCCGTAAATACTTAGCAGAGAAACCAGAGCTCTGCTCCATAACCTAAGAGGGGAAAAAACTGCCAGGAAATTATTTCCGAGTCATAACTTGACCATAACTGAAAACACTGTACTCCTCAGAAAAGGGTAATTTAACAAGTAGTTCCCTTGAGGATGAGTGATGGCAAAATTACCCCCCAGACAGCTAAGAGAGGTCACCTATTAGATGGAGTGGCTTGGTATTCCTTGTCTAAGCATCCCAGATCATCTACCACATGTGACAATTTCAGTTTTTATCAAAGATGATGCTAAGATGTCCTGTCTGAAAAAACTGTAGCCAACATGTTTGGCTGCTTCTAATGTCAGGAGGACAGTGCCTGTATCTTGCTACTGCTGGAGCACGTAGGACTCGTCCCAATTCATCTACTATACAGATCAAGTTACTTACATGGAAGCTAAAAGGAAGGAGGGCAACTAGACTTTACAAACTGAATTGACTATGTGAGTAAAACATCTAGGCAGAATATTTGTTGAAGCTCGACCAAATGTTTCGGCTACCCACAGCAAAGTCTATGCATGTACCATAATACATTTCGCCAGTGCCTCGTGGCTAGTGGTAGAGTTCTCTTTTTGAAGCTTTTTATCTGCTCAGATGAAATTGCAGAGAGATGCAAAATCTCAGATTTTTCTAAAGATTGAAGAACAAAAGTAAATGTGACTCCTAAATTAATAAATGAAGGCCCTAAATGACAATGGCCTCATAAATGACAGATTTGGTATAAACTAGGGGACAGCAATGACAAGGATTTGGTCTTCGCTGAAAGACAAATTGCCCATTTCCAGTTTGCTAGGTTTAATTTTAGCCTACTTAGACCAAAATCTGGGTACCATAGATATACAGAGGGTAAAAATAAGCTCCCCCTGCACTCACCAGGAGAGAGAGTCACGTCTAGGCGAACGCTCTTCCACTGTAATAAGCTGGAGCCATTGTAGTGCACGGCGCGGCCATTGCTAGGGACAAACAGACAGAGTCAGAGATGAGGCTACTCGGCCAGCACGCAGGTGTTTAGAAGCAGGCGGAGGGCTCTCAGCTATGTTCTTTCCCTAAACATGAATAGCTTTCCAACTAGTGTTTCATATATTTTCTGGGGGGTAGAGATTATAATGCTATTACTCTACTATTAAAACATCTACACCAATGACTTTTTTTTTTAAGTAACAGTGATAGTAGCCACTTACTTATGGAAAAGACAAGTGCCCACTGGATTAGTCCAAGCCCCATCTCGTTTCTCTGCTTCTGTAGCGAAGCCAAAGGAAACTATTGGTCCAGTGTCGTCATCAGTATCTCCATAGGAAACAATTTCAATTTCCCAGTAAAAGGATGGGGCCTGAAGAAACACCAGAAGTGGGCAGATGATCAGAGGGCTCATCGTGAACTTGCTTTTTATTTCAAATTGGAAGGAAAGAGGCAAAAGCCAGTGTGCCATGGGATTCCTTACCTGAACTGGCAGTGGTGAGGTGGCATAGATAAACGTGCCCCGGGGCAGACCGCCCCCAGCGCTGGGGTCAGCCAGGAAGGTGACGGAAGTAAGGTGTGATGAGAACATGCAGGCTCGGACGGGTGGGAACACTCTGGAGGGGCTCCAAGTTATCTCTTTGGGCTACAATGGGAAAAAACCCTCATTCAATGGAATCGCAAACATGAATTCCTTTACTCACTCAAAGAAGAAAAATAGTTGTCATTTAATGGTGTTATAACGTAGGTATATCTTTTTTCTCAAGCATAACTTTTTTCCAAAGGAAATTTTATTTACAAAAAGACAGTCTCCTTCCACGTGGCCAGTCCCGCTCTCTAGAAACAACTACTCTCTTACCGTTTTTAACTGTTAATTCTAATTACCTCTATTTCTCCTAGGCTTATAATGTTACTTTTAATATCCCATGAAGACATCATTTATCTTCTACTATGACAAATGAGGTTTTAATTTTCACATATCTCCTCCTTACACACAGGCCCTCACCCCCCATAGTCCCAGTGTAGTTACAGGACAAATTTTAGTTCGATGAGTTAGCGAAATTTGTATTACAATGACAATATTCAGCTCAAAGCTAAAAAGGAGTAATATGGTCATATCCCCCCTTTTTTTTCTTTTTTAGGTTAATTGCCTCATTTTTTTTACGTTCATAGCTTTTAATAAATCTAATCATAAAATTTTAAGCTTCTCTATCAGACAAAAGCATATTTTTAAAAACCCATCAACTTCACTTTTTATCCCAAAGAAAGAACGGAAAGATGCATGTAAAGATTAGCCCCAAGGATGTGAAGATCATTGTTAGGGCGAAAATGATAGACAATGTGAACCGCAAAAAAAAAAACCCGAAGAAAACGAAGCAAAAAGAAAACCCGGGCCAATAAAGTTCCAATGAATGAACCCGAAAAGGAACCAACCAAAAAGGGGGAAAAGCTAGATGCAAAACAATGAGGACAGTGAAATCCATTTTTGTTTAAAAAAAATTGTAGGTTTTTCACGTTAATATGCTGACAGTAGTAACTGGAGATGCTGAGATTTCAGCTGACATTTCTTCTTTTATATATTTTTAACTTTTTATTTTGAAATAATTCCAAAACTAGAGAAAAACTGCAATACCACAATTTTTATACCCTACCTAGATTCACTGTTATTTTTGAGATATAATTCACATAACATGTAATTCACTCATTTAAAGTATATGATTCAGTGCTTTTTAGGATATTCACAGAGTTGCGCGACCACCATCATGATCTAATTTTAGAATATTTCTGTCCCCCTTAAAAGAAACTCTTGCACATTGTAGTTAATCCCTATCCCTCTCCACTCCCAGCCCCTGGCAACCATCAATCTGCTTTCTGCGTCTATGGATTTGCCTGTCCTGGACATTACATATAAGCAGAATCATACAACATGTGTTCTCTTCTGACTGGCTCCTTTCGCTTAGCATACTTTCGAGGTTTATCCATATGGTAGCATCAATTATTATGTCATTACTTTTTAAGGCTGAATAATATTCCATTGAATGGATATGCTCCATCTTATGCATTCATTCATCAGTTGATGGACATTTAGGTTGTTTCCACTTTTTGGCTATTATGAATAGTGCTGCCAGGAACATTCACAGATACCAACTGTTAACATTCTGCCACTTTGGATTTTTAATCACTCTCTCATTCACTCTCCATATATATACTTATTATTATGAAATAGACTATGGATCTAAAATTTTGAAAAAGTTTTTTCCTGTTATTGATAACATAGAAATTTAGAAATTAACGAGTTCTGCTCCTCCGCTCTTTTAATACTCAGAATGTCAATCAATGTGCTTTCATATTCAAAGATGACAGCATGTCAGTGCAGAGCACACACCTCCACATGACTTTGCTCATTCTAAATATCATTAACGTGCCACTCAGCATTCTTGGATGCCACGTACTGCAGATGGGCAGGTGTGGTGCACTGCAGAGAGCTCACCTGTCTCCGGTCGGCCTGCAGTGGCGGTGGCGGGGGCCGAGCGCAGTCCCGGTAGAGCATCCTCAGCCGTTCACACTGCACCTCCACGACTGCCAGTCGCTCTCCTGGAGGGGGATACATCGAATCCGTGTCAACGAGTCCTACAACCCTGAGAAGGCTCCAGCTCTTCTGGAGTAGGGTCGAAGCAATAAGATGCTTACAGAGATTCTTCAAATTCTTACAAAAGAGCAAACACCCAGACACATTTGTCCGCCACACGCAGCTCAGCAGCATAGCAATGTGGCCCAGCACATGGGCTCTGGAGTGCGGCTGCCTGGATTCAGAATCTAGCTCCATGACTCAATATCCACTATCTCACTCTCAATGCGGGGATAATAAGAGTGCCTGTGCCTCGCACGGTGGTGAAAATGAGATGAAATAACTCAAGGAGAAGCTTTAGCCAAGTCCCTTGCACAAGGCAAACTCTCATATGAAAGCTATTATTATCCCCTAGTAAATGAAGGCTATTATTCTTATCATCTAAATCAATGTTTTAAAAGTCTAATACCTATTGAGCATTTCCTATGAGCAAGGCGCAGTGCTAGATGTTAGAGAATACAAAGATATATGAGCTGAAGTCCCCAATCTGGGAGGACAGAGAAGACATGTACATGTGTACATATATATAATAAAAACCACAGTGCAAGGCTGTAGCATATTATTATGTGATTTATATGTGACACAGTATGTTATTATGATATAAAGCACAAACACAGGAGCAGATGAGTGAGTGATGACTTCATTCCGGGATCCGGAAAGGCTTAATGAGGACAGTATTAAATTAGATCTTAGAAAAGATAGGATTTCAATAACCAGAGAAGAAAGGGAATCTGGATGGCTTGGCACTATGAAAATAGTCTAGAACAGAATAGTGAAGAGCCAGATGTTTCAGGAGTACCTCTCATGACACACAAAAATTAATTCAAAATGAATCAAAGACCTAAGAAAACGTATAGCTAAAACTATAAAACTCTTAGAAGAAAATACACGTGTAAATATTTATAACTTTAGATTACACTATAGTTTCTTTTCTTTTTTCTTTTTTTTTTTTTTAATTTTTATGAAAGTTTTTTTTGAGCCAAACTGACAACGTATGCTGGAAAGCAAGATCTCAAATGCTCCCAGGCAATGGTTTCTTAGATATGACACTAAAAGCACAAGCAATGAAAGAAAATTAGATAAACTGGACTTTATAATAATGAAGAACTTTTGTTTCAAAGTACGCTTTTGAGAAAATGAAAAGACAACCCACAGAATGGAAGAAAATGTTTGTAAATCATATCCACCAGGGACTAGGATATCTAGGATATATAAAGAAATGTTATAATTCAACAAGACAACCCAATTAAAAAGGGGCAAGGGATTCGAATAAACATTTCTCCAAAGAAGATACATAAATGGCCAATAAATACAGGAAAAGATGCTCAACATTATTAGTTACAATGAGATACCACTTCACACCTACTGAGGTAGTTATAATCAAAAAGACAGGTGATACTGGCGTTGGCTAGCATGTGGATTAACTGAGCCCTCATACTGCTGGTGGGAATGTAAAATGGTGCAGTCACTTTGGAAAAAAAGAAAGCAGTTCCTCAAAAATTAAATATACTGTTAAGACCCAATAATTCTACTTCTATATATACCCGACACAATTAAAAACATGCCCACACAAAAATTTGTAAATGAATGTTTATAGTAGCATTATTCATAATAGCCAAAAGCAGAAACAGCACGAGCATTCATAAACCGATTAATGGATAAATAAAATGTGGTCTATACATACGATGGAATGTTATTCAGCCATAAAAAGGGACGAACTACTAATATCTGCTGCAACATGGATGAACCCTGAAAACATGGTGTTAGGTGGAAAAAAAAAAAAGGACACAAGAGGCCGCACACCGTAAGATTCCATTTACATGAAATACCCAGAACAGGCAAATCCAGAGAGACAGAAGCGGTTGCCAGGGGTGGGGGGTTAATAGGGAATGACTAACTGCTTCATGGATACGGAACTTTTCTGGTAGCGGAGGGATGTGGAAATGTTTTGGAATTAGATGGTGGTGATGGCTGTACACTTCTGCATATACCGAAACCCACAGAATTATGCTTTATACTTTAAAATGGTATATTGTATGGTACGTGAATCATGTATATCTCAATTAAAAAAGATGTCTTAGGAGGAGCAAAATGTAGTCCAATAAAAGTAAAGCACAGAGTTTGTTTGGGATAGTTTAGCAAGAAAGATTTACTGACATTCCATATCTACAGACAACTAGGCAGCTACTACGATCCAATGTCGGGGACTAAAGGCGACAGGAAAGATGAGGCAAAGAAAGTCCAAGTGGAGGCCGGAGTGAGGTCAGGCCATGAGGTGTGTGCCCGGTGTCCTTTATTTATACCCAGGAGGGCACAAGTCTAGATCTGTGATTCCCAACAGACAAATCAAAGAGGGAAACTCTTCAGTTACAGGACTCATGGAGTCCATTACATATATGTGCATTAATTAGTTGTAAAGAGCCTATCTATTTTTGATAAACACTTTGCAATTATTTTTGTTAAAATGACTTTAAAAAATTATTCTGAGATCTTCTACACAGAATACCAGATGAGATAATGAAGACCATCTGCAACAATGTCCTTACAACCAACCAGTAACAAGTGTCGTGGAGCTATTTCAATGCGGATAGGTGGAATTGTACCAAATAGCAAGGGAACAGCAAGTCTTAGGGAGAAGGAAGGAAGCAGGGGCTAACCTGGCGGAGCTGAGGCTTATTTGTTGTGCGGTAGGCTTCATGAAAGAGGAGAATTTACAGATTCCGGCGTGAGAATAAAAAGCTCCCATAGTTCAAATTCGAGAAAGAAAAGACAGATTGTACTTTGGCCAGAGTAACAGGTAACTGCAGTAAGCGCATCCTAATCCATAAATGGCAACTTCACAGTAGCAACTACACTTAAGAAAGCCAGCCTCTCGGTGACAGCTCCACGCCCCTGACTATCAGCCACTCAAATGGGGCTTCAGGAAAGTAACTGATGACAATGTGAAAAGACAAGGTGCAAGAAGGACGAGTGTGGAGAATAATGCAGATGTCTAAACAGGAGATAAAAAGTACGTGACTTAAAAAGTTAATAGTGGAAATGGGTAGAAAAGGATAAATTTCAGGAGCATTTCAAAGGAAGAATCACATATGGCAAGGAGAGAGGAGGATTCATATTTGACTCAGTATCTAAGTGCAAAAATCATCTGAGTATCACCTAAAATAGGGAAGACAGAGAAGAAAGCTGATTCCAGAGTAAATAATGACTACGGTTTTAAAACTGGTATCTTTATAAGGCTGGGCGTCTTTCTAAGAGAAACAGGCCCCAGGCCTGGATCTCAGGGGAAGGACTGTCCACAGCAGAAGCCACGGAAGCACGGAAGGCAGATGAAGGTGGGTCAGGGCAAAGCTGTTTCCTCAGGTGAGGTCCGGGGTCCTCCTGTGCCACAACTGCCCGGACCCGCCTTCTGACTCCTTGGTAGAGCTTGGAAAGCATTTTAAACATGCTTCCCTGGGACTCTTAGGAACTTAACCTCTTGCTCAGGGAATATGTCTATTTAGGGAGAAGAGGAAACAGTTGAACTTGAGAGATTCTGGCTTCTGTAAGTGTATAAGAACAAAATTGAGAACACTTTTTGTTTGTTTCTCAACGCCTTTCTTCAGTTTCAAATCTGTTTCCTATGTTATTTCAACTAAGTGATCAAGTTAACGTCTCAGGAACATTTCTTCATGGGAAAAGTGCTGTAAGTGCTCTTTCTAGACCAAATGAAATTAAATACTCTTTTCCCTGGATCGTAGAAGCTAGAAAATTTAGATGAGTGAGTTAACACTGAAACGGCCAAATCAGCTGCTTAATTCATCCCAGATGAAGTAAAATAACAGAAAAATTCATTGAAATGTTTTGATTTTAAAGAATCAATATATTGTCTGTAAATTTTATAACATTTTCATATATGAAATAAAAATATTAACACGTTAAAAAATAAAAATCAAAGAACTTTCTCCTCTACCTACCACCACGAGTCTTATTTATGAAACATCGTTTCTTCTAAAGCATAGTCTATGACTCCCTTATAGGCTATAAGAATGCAAGCCGTGCTGCAAAGTAACCCACATGCAGGGGTTTTTGGTTTGTTTTTTACAGGTAAATGACTGACTAGTCAGCAACTTTATATTTTACTTTCAACCTCACAGCTCTTTCTGGAAACCTAACAAGTGAGTTATATTAAGGACTGTTAAACTTGACATTGGACACTATTTTAGACTATTAACTGACATGTATAAGCTTGTAGTCTTCTCTTTTGTAGCAATTACCAAGTACTTCCCACACGTTTCTTTCTAATTCTTTGTTACCACAGAGTTCTTTTACACTAGGAAAAAAAGGGTAGGGTGGGTTGTTATTAAAACCATTTGAGATTACTGCTCTAAACTATTACAATTTCTAGCCTGTACGTTAAGTACCACAGTTTATTTCACAAATTTAGGTCTCTTTATTTGATAAAATGTATAACAGAGGATACTCAGAAAGAGTATTATAGAAAAGTGTTTAATTTGGCAAGTTATATACTTGCTAAAATTAGTCAAAAATGTCTTAAATGCAACCTAATCCAAGGATATTAGAAAGCAGAGGCAGGGAACTAAGGCCCTATCACAGGCACACAACTAAATGATGGGCGCAAGTTTAGTCGCAAGTAATTTCACTGGAGAAGTCTAGCAAACTCCTTTTCTTCTGTCCTTTTTCTATGGGTCTTCTAAGGGTCTTTTTGAGATTTATTAATGGTCACTGGCTCCATAGCACTATGCTTATTAGAGGAAGTAGATATGAGAAGAAAAACAGATATAGAATGAAGACAAATTAAAAAGCAAAAGCAAACCAACAATAACCACTACCACTTGGAAAAGGACAAAAATTTAAGGATAGAACAAGGTTATAGTTACTGTAAAAGCAAATGGCATGAGAAATAAGTAAATAATATGGATAATAACAGGAGCATAAAACCATTAAGAAGTTAAAGATAATTTCTTCATTGTAGTTTATGAAAATGCTAGCACTAGAACATTGGAGGAATGCTAATCTAATTGTGAACAATCTCGTTTAGGTTCCAATTATATCCCTGGGGACAAAGAATAAATTTTCACTTAAAAACACCCAGGCCAGCTACCAATTTACAGGAAATCTGAAGACTAAAGGACCTATTAAATAACACCATAGAGATACGATCAGCAAACTCCAGACTGTGGGAAACAGTTCAACAAATAAATTGCAAGGGAAAAAAGATACTGAAGGGAATCTATATTTTAAAAGAAATTTAAAAGACATAGCAATGAATCACAATGTATGAACTTTATTTGGACCTTGACTCAAATAAACATATGTAAAGACAAGTACGATTTTATAAGAAAAGGAGAAAGTTTAACACCGACTAGGTATTTAATAATATTAAAGAATAACTATTAAATTTTAGATGTGATAATGGCATTGTGGTATTTTTTTTTAGTCCTTATTTTTTAGAGACACATACTAAAATATTTATGGATAAAATAATATCTAAAAATTTGCTTAAAAATAACCCAGGAGGGTATAGCATTGATAAAACAGGATTGGCTATGAGTTGATAATTGTTGAAACTGGATGATGGAAACATGAGGGTTCATTATACTAGTCTCTCTATTTTTATATTTGTTTAAACTTTTTCATAAACACACACACATATATACACACAGAGGACAGATGTTAGTGCAAACTCTTGACTTTGAATTTAAATGTAGCCAGTGACAGTAATCAAAGTATCTGCAGCCCTAAGGACAGCTCATAAATAGTTCTAATAGGGAAATAAAGGCAATGAATTAATCTGAACGGAGGGAGAAAAAACCACTCTGACACGGTCCTAAAGTTAAACTAAAAAAATGCTGATTTCTCGCTTGGTACATACTGAAAGCTATTTATTTCCATTTCTAGATCAGGGATGGAAGTGAGTCGTGCTAAGTACCTGTAGAGCTCAGCTGTTGAACAGGTGTGTGTATGAAAACTGTTGACATTCCCTGATCGAGCTGTAAATGTGCTGACAGAGCCCAGTTAGAGGCGGCGGTAAGGAAGTGACAGGTACTCACCGGCACTGCATTCTTGGGCTACCAGGTTAAGAACCTCCACAGCTGCTGGACACTGTTGTATGAATTCTTCACAAAATGAGCTGTCTTCCAAAAGCTGGGCCATGACCAGGCATGCTCTTAATGTTAAAAGATTTACAATATTTCAAAGTCATCAATGTTCATTCTCTAAAAAGTCAACTGTGAAAAACATTTCCATCAATTTTGTCCCCTAATTTATGACAAGGTTCAAATTCCCCTTCCTCTTGCTTTTTTTTCTGAGCTGGATTGGTTTGGAAATATATAACTTCTCTTTTCCTAAACAGTAACTACTGGCATTGCGTGGACGACCCAAATGGGGAAAAATGGTTGGCATCTCCACTACACGGAGACACAAGGTGCCAGATGAGAAATCAGCATTGTACTGTCTCATAAAGCTTTTCCTAAACTGTGCTCCAGGAGCAATATTAGTGCACTGGGAACAAGAGGAATCCAAACGCTTAGAAAATCTGTATTTTTCTGATTCCCTCACCAGTTTCAAAAACACATATGAGAACTTTCTGAGAAGTCCCATTACCAAAAGAGAACCTCATTACTCTTGTTTAATGGTTATTTACCATTCAATATATGGTAAATGACCATACATGCAAGAAAAGGCTGCTTTTCTTTCCAACGTCAACACTTGGGAGCATTCCTTTGTTTTCTCGAAATCGGCTTGGACAGTGATGGACCAGATATGCATTAAGGTGGCCTGAACCATTTTAAAAAGGCAAAGTGACAGAGGAATTCCTGTGACAGAGCCAAGTTCTCTGAACAAAGCAAATCACTGGAGCCTTGTGTATGCATTCCATATACCGCATTTTGATTATTTTCTTAGGAGAACAGCTAAATTTTATCTCAAAGTGCAGAAATTGGGACATGCAACCAAAATGTTAGTAAACACAGCACAAGAGAACGGTTGCTGTTGCTCAGCTAGGCACGAACTTCATGCTCTGAACCTACTGAGCCCCCCCCGAGAACCCCTGAATCTGTGGCCTGCGTCACCTCAGACATTAGGGGACCTTTGGAGGGTGCTCACCTTGTTCTGATTTCAGCCAGGAGCCGAACGACTGCCATCACAGGAGCTGACCCATCTCCTGTTGCAGGAAGTGAGGTGTGAATAGAGAGACTTCCCTCCTGAGGAAGCAACATGGACTGGACTGCCTGCACTACCTTCTCAGTTATGGACAGTTTATGAAGAGGCAATGCCTGATGGTGGGGGGGGCATGGCAAAAAGTTAAATTCGAGTAGTTAGTTTATAAGAAATGAGGGTGTTATTATTATCTGGAGTTAATTCTCAAATTTTCAGTTAAAAAAAAATCACCATACACAAAATTGCAAACTAGACCAAAACAATTAAGAATACAATACATAATGGAATACTTCCAACCAAAGAACTGAATTTTGTCACCTAAGTAAAAGTTTTCACACAAATGTTACTATTAAATAATCATCTCCAGTACAGAAATACACATCACAAGTAAAACTTCAGATAACCAAATATTTGTGCTTCTGCACTGTGCACATACATATTATTCATTACAGTACGGTTACCAAATTTGCAGTGACATTTTATGATGCATTTAAAAATCACCTTACCTCTGATCTTGGAACACAAAGTCTAGACAATGGAATAGTCAATGTGTCTGATGCTTGCGAAGTCTTTCTACAGTCTATAGGTGGGAATCTGACTGTAGCTATACCTTCCTGTTCATTGATAGAAGCGACTACTCCGATGCTTCCTGATATTCCTCTACCTAAAACCTAGAGACAAAGGTGGATTAGTACTATCTACCAGCTCTGACGGTTTAAGCGACTATCTGACATGACAAGTGGGAAGAATAAATTTACAGCTGTCATTACTGGCATTACAGTAATAGTTTATTATAACGCAGAAACCAAGGCCTGAACATGAGTTAAAATAGGTCCTAAAACCTTATGTCGATGTGATTACAATGATTTAATTTCAAAATTTCAGTTCTAAAATAATGTCAATATTAATGACACCACAGGACACAAATATTATGGTTAACACTATATGCTACTGTTCTAATATCTGAATAATCTGCAACATGGTGGGGATTAGAAATCATGAGTTTCTCAGATTCCTTATTTAGCTCGAAGGAATAAGGATTTTTGTCCAACTGGGTAGATGATACTTGTTTTAGATGGTTAATCAACAGATGCTGGTATACAGAAGGAAAGCAATGGCCTGGGGAACTGGTGGCTGGTTACCTGAACCTCGGACCCGATCTTGATTGTCTCTTTGAAGCCTCCAAGTGCACACAGTGCGGCGACGGCCTGGCGGGCGATTCTCTGAAGTTTGGCGAGTTTTCTGCCACTACTGCTTCCATTTTCCAGAATGCTTTCTGCATATTTTCCCAATTGTGGAATATACATCAGCGCACGAGACAGAACCTAAATACAAGAAGCAGCCCATGTAGGAGTAAAAGCTTTGGCCATTTTGATACTAAGGAGAATGAAGTGTCTACGGCAATGTCCATGTCCCATGAACTGAAGGAACTCCAGATACAGAAGGATGAGATAACTTTTAGATATCACCACTGACATTCCTGCCGTATTTGCCTTAGGTAATTAGACAGAACTGGAAATACACAAAATATGGGAGAATCAAACACACATTAATAACACCCCCAAAATAAAGCAAAAATTTATCTGAAGGAAAACCATCACGGCATACTGCCTATATCTCAACACCCAATTACCTTGGGGACACAGTATGAAGAGTTTGCTTGGAGAATGACTATGTTCGGATAGGGGAATTGATTATGGATCTCTAGCTTTTAGGAAACTGGACTATTATTTGTAATAATGTAATTACTGACAGCGCTCAGGAAGTGTAACTCACACAGAGGCCTCCTTGGGGCTTGGTAAGCACCCTTAACAAAGCCAATAAACCAAGGCTGCATGATTTCCTAATGTTGGTACCGGCCAAACACAGGCTAGGAGGAGAAACAGGGATCCCTGTTTCTCCCTGAGAATACTGTCCTATCTTCTGCAAAATTAGAATGGGCAGCAATGGGAGATGTAGGTGAACAGAGCTGAAACTACTAAATCAAAGCAAATTCCAGGGGAAAGTTAACAAGTACAATTGGCCAGTTTGAGAAATCTCTCTACTAAAAGATCTCCTGCTGGGGGTGATTCAAAGACCACTAACTTCCTTCTTGCTTCCTCTGCTAAGCAGTTAACACTATACCAACCTTTTCTGCTGTTGTGGTCCATATCTGAGCAGCATTTGATTCGGGTGCCATTAATAAGCTATGAAGCAAGGCGATCACCTCAGCGGCCATGCTGTTTGCCACGTGCCCACTGATGAAGGGTCTGACGGGGTCAGTCCTATAAGTGTCAACAGGAAAAACTGTCAGTGCCCAGTGATGGTAAAGAATGCAGACAAGTGGCTTTTAGGATTAGCCTCAGATGGAAACATTCTCCATTTATACTACTCCAAGAAAAAGTAGATTTTGTTGACTGAGAAGCTAAATTATCATTAGGAAGAAACTGCTCGTCTCATATTCTTTCTGGTAACTAAAGAATCCTCAAACTTGCATAAGCCAGCAGGATGGAGGAAAGATGCGCTGCCTCGAGCCCTGGTCTCAAGCACAGAACATCTTCCCAGGGCAACGCTAGCTCATCCTTCCCAGTCTTAGAAAGCTTACGTATACAGCGGGCTGGGGGCACGTATCGTTCGGAAGAAGACAGCAAGACCAGAGTTCACTAATAGCTGGTGTTGCTGGCAGTGGCCCTTCTCAGAAAAACAATCCTCTGGCTTCAGACGTCCACTCAGCCGGGAGCGCCTCCCTATTCAGCCACCACAACCTCAGACAGGTATCTTAAGCTCTCAGTGCTCATTTCCGGCAGGTCAACAGAGTGACAAAATCAAAACCCTAAAACAAACCCATCACGAAGTGAATCTGAGAAGGGTGTAGACAGGTTCTACCCTGTGAAAGGTTTTACCTCGCGAGTTCAGAGTTCCTCTCTCTGCAAATGGAGGTTTGGGCGGTTTTCTTTTTGTCGCCTGTGGACAGTCCACTCACAGTCTCCGGGTTGACTGATTCTACAGGCGGCCCGACGCTGACGATGAGGCCCGACTGTGCCCACTTGGTTGCTTTTCGAAGAGCGGCTGCAGCCTCCTCCGTGATCACTTCGCAGCAGCCACCCTGGAGGGCAGTTTGAAGACGTCCCAGTACTCAGTTCACTCTTCTCAGCGCTCTCGTTTGTAAACCCGTCCCCGCCGCCCCAAAGCAATCCGGGCTCTTTTTTAAAAATTCAAATATTATATATAAGAAGTGAAATTTCCATAAACGTCTTGTCCTCCAGATAACTGTTAATCCTCTAGATTTTTTCAATGCAAATTATGACATACATAATCATGAATCACACTATACACACAGTTTTTCCATTTATTTTTATCAGTTATCAAAATATCATGAATGTGTTTCTGTATCAGCATATACAGATCGATCTCTTCTTTAGTTGTATGTCATATATGAATATAACAATTTTTTTAAAAACGATTTAAAATTGTTTTTAAATTGAAGTAAAACTGGCATAATAATTTCTTTAACCTCCTGTTTATGAGTACACAGGTCCTATTTTGTTGTTTACAGACAGAACTTTGAAGAACATGGTTGTCTCTGGCTACTCGAGAATGCCTCTACCTTTGCCTTGACAATAATGGGTATCATCCATCTTTAATTTTATCTGCCTGGTAGGTAAAAAATGACATATTACTGTTGTTTTTACTCCTCTCCTTTGTTTACATACTGTGTAATTTGTGAGCCTGGGCATATCTTTATGGTTCGATGGGCTATTTATCTTTCTTATTATCTATTATTTTTTCTACCGACTTTCACCTATTATCACTTTTAAAGCATTTTTAGGCTGTAAAACTTTTCCAACAGAGCTAAGAAAAAAAATTTTAAGTCAAAATCAAGAGTTCTCTTTTACATTTTACTACTGATGACAAATTGATTTGACTAGTTTTCTTGAAAATGGCCTCAGTTGAGCCACTGACTCCAATTTCTTACCCTGCCTCTCTGTGGGGACTTGAATTAACTAAAAAAAAAAAAAAAAATTCTTGTGAAAATCTGACTCATGGCAAATGTTCTTCAATCGTAGGTCTTGTCAGAGCAGGTTTCTCCGTATTGGGCTTACCTTGGTCATGTCTCGATCCATTTTCACGACCTTCTCCATGTTGGCACCAGTACCGAGTCGGAAGGGTCGTCCTTCTGAGCTACTAAAACGGGAAGGCAGAGAGGCAAGACTCTTACAGGCACAGTCAGAGGTGGGGACTGCACGCCGTGAGGCAACCCAGCAATGGTCAGGCCACCATTATACACTATTACAGGCTTTTAAAATCCACAGTAAGGCTCAATTTTTCCAAAAGGGAAATGATTTATTACTGCTTAATTATAGCAGTTCTAGAGATCAAAACAACAGCTGTTCTTAGAGTTCAATGATAATTAAAAACCTACATGAAAATGATGTACAAACTAAAGAAGTGAACGAAATTGAGAGTTGGAATCTATAATAAAGCGGGACTAGGCACGCAAAGAACTCGATAAGTGATCTAAATCTCAGTGAGGGGACCTTAACAACAGCATGGATCTGATGCCCTGGTATTAATGACCGGATCTTCCTTTCTAATAACTCAGCTTCCTCTGCCACCAAATTTGTACCACGACGTTTCACAATGCCCAAGAGTGTTTCTTGGAGATTTCTTCATCTGAGCATTGACCTGCCCTGACCCTACTTAATGCATGCCAGTAGCCCGTGAGTGCTTTCGGTTGCCATGATGGCAGACAAGGGACCCGATTATGAGGATGACACCATCACCAAACCATTTGTTGAAAGGAAGACTCTTTCATCTAAGACATAAATGCCTGCTCTAAAGTCCCTTGTGTTCTGTGGCAGGGCTTCCCGCTGTTCCGGGTCCCATTAACAGGGCCCCGTAGGTTTGTAATCATTGGACAATAATCACATATTTTTACTTCCTTACACCTGAGCAATCATTCCATTCATACTTCAATGAACTAAAGCTTTAAAAAAGTTTCTCTTATTTCTCCACCTCACAGTGCACGGCATCTTTGAATTTATTGATGGCTAAAGAACACCAATAACACTGTTGTTTGCATTGTTTCTTCTCAAAGTCAAGTTACACTACAGACTCTCCACCAAACACAAACAAAACATTCTCAACAGGACGTTTGCTCTGTTGGGTTTGGAGGGACAGTCCTGAGTGGTGGTGAAGCTGTGACTGGAGAGGCCTGTGTCTGCGTTTCAGCTCATCCCTGAAACAGGGATGGAGAGTAACAGTGATCACGCCTTAGGATTGCTAGGGGGGCTCGACAGTTGAATTGTGTAAACAGCTTACTCAGCACAGTGCCTGAGAACATGGTTAGT
This sequence comes from Pteropus vampyrus, assembly GCF_000151845.1. NCBI lineage: Eukaryota > Metazoa > Chordata > Mammalia > Chiroptera > Pteropodidae > Pteropus > Pteropus vampyrus. Next base: position 3,206,917 of record NW_011888804.1, read on the forward strand.
GCTTGATGACATGTAGCTGTTACAATCATCATCACCTTAGTAACGGCTGGAGAACTTCATGGGATGACTGATCTTCCCGCTTGTGGATAAAGATAGAGAGCTTGCCATCTACTGCTTCACTCTCTTCTCCGGGATCCTTATCTCCTTTTAAGGAATTCTTGGGACTGGTTTTTGTCAACGTGGTGTCAGGTTCGGAAGCGGTTGGAGAAAGAACTGTCTGACATCCTTTAAGCAAACAGAAAAATCGCCATGTTGTTTGGGCAGGGAAAACACTGGTTTTGGACTCTCTCCTCCCTCTCTCGCCCTCTGTCCCTTCTCCCTTGTTTCTTTTATCACGGGATGGGTGAAAGCTCAGTCTGACTATCCCCAGGAAGTGGGCACCTTAGTGCCACTCTCCTATCCAAAAGCTGCTCACCTGGGACCACGTAATCTGCCAGCTTTGCTAAGAGCAGTGAGGCGATCTTGGACGCTGGGTCGCTGGGGTCCTCCTGCTCGCTGTTGAGGGAGGGGACGGAATAGCTCCACGGTGGGAGCTCCACGTTCCCACAGTCCTCTACGCTCATCAGCGGGAGTGCCGCCCGGCACAGCTGGAGAATGATGAGGACCAGCTTCGGTGACGGCCGTTGGTCAAGCAGCAAGGAGAGGAGTTTGGACACACAAGCTGGCTGGCTCAGGATGGCTTTCCCGATGTGACTCCTGGAAAAGAAGAAAAGGTACATGACGCTGGTAATGCTGATCTCCAGACATTCAGAAGCAAGGGTTCCCTAAATGAGGTTAAATGCGCCAATGCCTTCAGATTCACAAGGGGACGTGGATTTGGCACCACGTTTTCATGAGAGAGAAGTCAGGGGTTTTTGTAAATATCTGATGAACGCTCACAATTGACCAATACTTAAAAAGAAAGATGTTTGACTATTTTCTGATCCCCGACATTTACTTCATTCAGATCCTGTAGCTCAGCTGATTCACTGAGCACCGAGACCCAGAAACCCAACTGGGAGCCTGACAGGTTAGCCCTGAACTCCTTTTTAAGGAGGGCTTCCAGACCACAGGTGTCACACAGCGCCACACAGGCCTCAGCAGTCGGGGACCTGCCTGAACGTGTCACAGTTCACTGAGAAGAAGGCGCAGCGGCCAGGAGAAGCCAAAGAACAAGCAGCCTTATGTGCACAAGCTTTCGTGTGCCTCGTGGCTCACACATGATGGTTTTAAACCTCCATAAAATATCTTTTATTAAAGACACGGCACGACAAAGCGAGTTAACTTTAGGTCCTGACTGATTATTCTTTAATCTTGCTATAATGAGGGTAAGAATTTTTGGTTACTGAATCCAAATACAATGACTTGAAAGGCTGGCAAATGTTACCAACAAAGTGTTAAAGCAAATGATATTTTATGATGTAGATACTCACCTAAATAGTCCTTTCATTTGGAACTGAATACTATTTTTCAGTGACTTCCTTCTCTATTATTTTTCTTGAGGCAGAAACATGTCAGAACAGCCCAGCAATTCTGATGTGTCGACAGACAACCACCACCCAAAGGAACCCGAGTCGTTCAAGAGGAAAGCCACCTCTCCCACAGCCCTGTCTGACCCTGCCATACCTCGAGAGGTCATTGAGGAGACTCAGGACGTCCTGGAGAGCATCATTGCCAGCAGCCTGGTTGCCACAGCACTCGGTGGCTCGGGCCAGATGGTTAGTGAGAAGGCTGGACACCTGACGGGCCAGACCTGAGTGCACAGCCTCGGTGGAGCCACCTTCAGAGTTAAAGAAAAAGCCTGGTAAAAACCCAGGGGAGCCATATGAGTCTGCAGGTGTGAAGAGCCCTCTCCCTTGGCCTCCTTGTATCAAAGCCTTCCCCTTGCACAATTTTTCTTTAACTTGCTCAGTACTTCCTTAGCCAATCTCATTAGCATCTCCTCGTTAGATAACATCTGCACATAAAAACGGTAAAAGTAACCTGAAAAATGATTCAATGTTGGGGAAAGACATCATTCTTAATTAAAACCGAATTAGTCCTTATAAAACCAAAGAACGTACTGTGATTGACAGCGAAGAATCCCCATTTTACTGTGATGAAAACATCTTAATTTCTAACTCACACTCTACTTCTTCTCAAACACAATAAAAGAGTTTTCGGATCTTCCTATTTTCACCATGGTTCGAGCTCCCCCACCCCCCGAGCATCTTTTGTGAAAGCCACAAAAACGATTTGCCATTTCCTGAATCCCTCATGTTCTCTTGGTAATCCCCCATGTTCTCCGTGCCTACACACACTGTTTATTCTGCCTGGAATCCTTCATTATCCTTCAAGAATAACTGACATGTCATCTTCTTTGGGAGGCTTTGCCTGATCCCAAGCACGACTGGTCTGAAGAAACTCTATGGTCCTGCAGCACTTTGCATGCACCTTGATCATGACACTGATTACACTGTAATTATTTGTTCATTGATCTATTCCCCCCATTGGACCATACGTCTTAAGAGGAAGAACAATGCCTTATTCATCTTATGCCTGGCCATTAAGACAATAAAATGCATACTGAATAAACAGATAAATAAACAAGATATATAGTATAAAGACCTGGTATATTATGGAGAAATTATCCTTGAAGTTTACTTTTCAAATTGAATTGGTAACAAAAACATAACTGAGAAATAGCACCTTGAAAATGCAACTGAGAAACTATTTCATAAAAACATTTATTTGGAGACTTAGCAAAGCTGACAAGAAGGAAAAAAAGATACTGTCTCAGCTTCCTGGGTTACTGTACACCTTCAACATGGTTGTCATTCCTGCTCCCCGCCCCCCAGCTTTATTGAGGTATGATTGCCAAATAAAACTTGTCTATACTTCGATTACACAATGTGAATTTTTAAAAAGGTGGATGATGTGATTTGATACACATTACATTGTGAAATGACTACTATGTCAAGTTAGTTAACACATCACCTCACGTAGTTACTTCTCTCTTTGTGTGTGTGGTGGGAACACTTAAGATTTACGCTCTAAGCAACTTTCAAGTATACAGTGAAGTGTTAACTATAATCACCATCCTGCACATTAGATCCCCAGAACTTTCTCATCTTATAACTGAATGTTTCTCTCTTTGACCAATATCTCCTTATTTCTCCCTCCTCTGACCCTTGGCAACCACTCTGTGTCTATGAGTCTGGCTTTTAAAATCCTGCACATTAGTGAGATCATGCAGTGTTTGTCTCTGCGTCTGGTTTGTTTCACTCAGTATCATGTCCTCTATGTTAGGCTACTGTTTAATGTCATAGTGTAGCTATATATTTTCATAGAACTGTGCTGATGAAGAGGCTCTCTTGAAATCATTAATTGATTAAACTCTACCGACTATGTAGTTTAATATAGCCTCTCTTTCCCCCATCCAGCACAAATAATAAACAAACACATCGACAGAAGAAAGCATCGCTTTCTAGAAAGGAATCCTGCTTCTTACCTTCTTCTTTTTCCCATTCGACGCAGCGGTTGGCGAGCACCTGGAAGGCTGCCCAGGCCATGGTGGCCACCTTCTGCTTCTTGGTTTGTTTCTCACTGGAGCTGGACTCAGTCTGACTGCTCAGGCTACACAGTCGATCCATGAGCTGGACAAGACCACTCCGTACCAGGCACTTCTCTTCGCTCCTGGGCCAGGCGGAAAGCATTGTATGAAATCAACGTAACTGACCGGCCCTCAGGAACCTCTCAGTTAAGACTCAGGTTATCAAAGGGACAGAGAACATGTCTGTACAGTTCTCTGTCTACAGCTTAGGACACTACCATGTATAACTGAACACGGAAATATTTTTTTAGAATGACGATTTCCTTCATAAATAAGGAGCTTCGAGTTCTGATTTTTTCATGTAGAATGGCAAAATAAAAATTGATGGAATCAATTCACGATTGCCATGATAGGAAAAAATTATATTTTATCACAAGGGGATTCAAAGAATGATTTTATGAGTGCTTGACATCTTCAAACTATTAATCAAGTGACTAAGAGAGGAAATAAATGTGCATAAGCAAAACAATTTTGCCAAATATGTAAGTATTTTCCTAGAGAGCTTTTACTTTCCTTCAAAACTCTCCATTCTGACAATGTAAAATAATTTCTAATGGACACTTCTGATCATGTAGAAACTCAATGATAAAGAATCTACACAGTAATTCAGGTGTCAGGAGGAAGCTCATTTAATCAGAATGATAATGCCAAAGGATAAGCAAAATAAATCCAGTTTTTTAATTAAAAATATACCTAATCGACTACATTGCGGTATAATTTATGAACAATAAAAAGCACTCTCTGGCTTACCTGGTGTAAGGAATGGTGCACAGGAGCCCGATGCTATTTGCACATGCAATAGGGTAACGCGCACACAAGGACACGACAGAGGTCATGGTCTCGCCAAAGGCTTCCTGGACCTGCTCAACCATCCCACCACAGGTTAGTTCTTCAATTCTATGAAACAGAACCAGAACTCAGGCTTCCTGAACCACGTCAAGGACAGTGATAGTGAACATGAGAGCGTATTTCTTCTGAGAAGCCCAAGAGTATCTAGATGAATCCAGAACTAAAGGAATCTCGGAGATCATTGGTATTTCCCAAACTGCAGGGCCACAAACCACTGGACAGGATTTATAAGTGGGCTTCAAGACAATACTCACATGCAGCAAAGCCTGGGAAATCCTAGGTTAGGTGAAGTTAAGCAGCGCTCCCTGCCGTGGGACTACTCAGAACCTTACAAAGTCCATATGAGAGTAAGAGAACGGTACCCGACATCTCCCAAACTTAATAATGAAGCCATTTATTTGAGACACATCTACAGTGTCCCCTGCAGCACTGAATACTGTAAATGCAATTGTACTAATGAGAAAACTGAGGCCCAAAGAGATTAGCTAAGTGTCCTTTCCAAGTTCACATTCCAATTATTAGCAGAGCTTGAGACTCTAGCTGATACAAGCCTTTCCCAATGTAAAAACACGACTCAGGGTAGATCCTATAGCAATCACTATGAGTTGAGAACTGGAACTATCCAGATTTATCTACAAAGATATGCAACAAAATATTGTTTATAATAGCAAAAATAAATAAATAAAACCTAAGGTTTAAAACTGGGGAATTGGCTTAATAAAAGTTCAGGAATATGATACTATGCTATACAACCACTAAAAACATAGGAGATAAACACGCCTGAACTCGTCTGATCTCGGAAGCTGAGCAGGGTCGGGCCTGGTTAGTACTTGGATGGGAGACCACCTAGGAAGACCAGATGCTGTAGGTGTTTAAATAGATAAATAAATAAAAACATAGGAGATATCTATGGTAAGAATAAAGACAGTATACACTAAAATGTTAATGAGTTTTATCTCAAGATACTACATTTACAGGTGATTTTGAGTTTATACTCGGGATTTTCTGTATTTTTTCAAATGTTTGACATGCGACATTAGTAATTAAGGGGAAAAAGAATAATGGTGCTGGTGTTATGAAGAAGTCGTGAGCTGTGGTGGTTGTGTTCCTCGCTATGCCATGTGGGCACCCTGGGATTGGGCGGGCACGTGACTCCTCTGGCCGATGAGCCAGCACTCTGACAGCTTGTGAGATCATAATCTCCTCCTCTACCCTGGGCCCTTTGCGATGACCATGAGCCAAGAAGGACCAGCGATGGACATGAGCAGAAACTAAAATTTTGATTTTTAGGCTGCTGAGATTTTAGAGTTGTTTGTTTCCAAAGAATAACCTGGCTTCTCCTGATTGACACCGAAATTGCTCAAGATATTCACATTAGCTCTGAATTCACAGGTTTTCCTCCAGCCACTGCCTTTTGCTTGCTGGCCGGAATTCCTCAGAGCCTTGCCAGGAGGCACAAGCTGCCTCCAGTAGTTCCAGTCCAGGACTTGGAGAGAGAAATGCCATTTTCTCTCTAAAGATCTTTGAATCCCAGTAGGAAACCAGTACAGAAAAATTCCTCACAAAAATGTTACAAAACCTTCTTCAAAGTCAGGATCTACAATTATGTTTTTAGAAACTGACCTGGTGAAAATAAGCACAAAAGTATACAAAAATATAGACATAAAGATGTTGACTGGAGCACTATTGTTAATGCAAAAAAAAAAAAACAAAAACAAAACAAAACAGAAAAAAGGAAAGAAAGAGAGAAGGGAGGGAAGGAGAGAAAGAGAGGAAAGAAAGAATGAACCTATGCATCCATCAGTTGAGGAGAGTTAAATATAATACAGCCACCCATACGATGGAGTCCCTGAAGTTCTAAAGAAACTATAAAGCATATCTACTTGTAAAGACATGGAGAGAGAGAGGGAGGGAGGGAGGGAGGGGGAGAGAGAGAGAGAGAGAGAGAGATCGATCCAAGACAATTGGAGCAAAACCACTCAGACTACAGTAAGGAATATAATCTGAATTAAGTAAAAAAAAAAAATCACACACACACTTATGTGTACAAAGAGAATTAAATATTTACATATGTGTGATCGATACAATGAGCTCTAAATGAACAGAGTAGAATTTAGGAGGAAAAGGTGAATAAAAAGACACATATTCTGTTATATGCGCTAAATTTTTTTTACAAAATCACATACTTCTATAAAAATAAAAATATAATATTTCAGGGGAAAACATCAGCAGATACCACTGTCTAGACCTGGCCCCAAGAATCATCTCAGGAAGGGCTTTGCCCATTCGGACAGGGCAGTCTAGACTGATAGGAACAACTTACCTGGGTCCTCCCTGAAGGACCATCGTCACCGGACCCACAAGATGCGTCACTCCGCCGACTCGCACGGCTGCCGTCAGCAGTTCGCGCATGTGCACCAGGGCCTGCTTGCGAGTGTTTCCCCGCCGCCACCTCGTCTGTGCAGCCAAAAGGAAGCTGCTGCTGGACACCTGGAATGCACGAGAAGGAAGCACACCTGACTCCTGCTAACCTGTCACAGGGCCCCCTGTGCCGTTAGGTGCTATTCATCTATCTGTAGGCAGCAAAACATGACATACAGCTTGGTCAGGGTTGGTGCCGATGAAAGCAAACAGCTGCCCCAGCAGGACGCTGTAGGTGGGCTTGTCCCTGCTGTCCTCGATGGCCAACGACTGCAGGAGCGTAAAGGAGCTGCTGCGGTGGCTGGTCACATGGCGCCGCCTACGGAAAACAAAATGGCGTTTGAGCCACAAAACAAGAGACCCTCGCAGAGGGTGTTTTAATGAAGAGCATCCAGCCGCACATGGGCAGCTAAGCCTGGCCATTAGCCATTTACCTCTGATTTGCTCTAGTAAATTCCAAATCTTCATCACCAATCATTTCCAGGTCAGAAGGAGCCGACATGCTGCGAAGGAAAACAGGCTGTCTCACAGCATGAGAGATCACCTTTGTTTCAGACGCTGACTTACAAGCTAGAATGGAAAGGAATAAAAGGGTTGACATATCTGCTACCCCATTTGGAAGGGCAGCAGAGACAGCTAAACATGGAACCACGGAACAGTCTAGGAGTATCTTTGCTTTCTATGACAGTTCAGCCACTGAACCAGCTGGCAAAGAAAACTGATGAGTTTTTTAGGCCTTTTTAAACCTAGATATTAGGTTAAAAATTATCTTAGATTGAAAAACTAAAATCTTTTATCAAATTGGGTTTCCAAAGAAAGGCTGAAAATTAATTTAATTTCATAAACTATCAATGTTCACTTTAATACAGGCAATCTAAAAAGCAAGAGAGTATGGAGAAAGTGATTTCTGGAAGGAAAAACTTAGTTCAAATAAATCTAGATCCATTTTTCTGAGATGGCCTTTGTTTCCCCTTTAATCTTAGATTTATTTAGCTGACCTACTGCCATTTGGTGACATCTCTGCTTTGATCATTTTTGGTATGAGTAAATATCATGCTTGAGCTAGAATCCAGCCAGCCCATTCCTATACTCCTTAACCCTATCCAGGGAAATACATGGTCTATAAAAGAACAGTTTAATGGCAAAAGACAAAACTACATGTAAAGATCAGCTAAGAAAAAAATACATTAAGAAAGTAGAGGTCATTTTGAATCAGTCTTAAGAATGGTTAGACAGCTTCAATCTAAAAACAAGATTTCTGAAGGTGATGTTCTCTCTGAGGAAACCATTGGTTCATCATCTCTGATACCAAGAGCCTTTTGGAGAGCATTGCCAGCCTTAATGAGTGGTTAAGTCTAAGGGCTAAGGTGACCATTCCGGCACGTGATCACACCACTCACCTGGCACATTTCCCCTGATGTTCACAGGGAGTGGCAGCCTAAGGCAGGGTCAGAATCCTGGAGTTAGCCTAGACTTCTCCCCCAGGTTGGAGGAGCCCTGGCAATCAGCTGGAGTGCAAACGAGTTCGCT
>NW_011888804.1:3216492-3250868 GCF_000151845.1 Pteropus vampyrus
GCCAGCCTTAATGAGTGGTTAAGTCTAAGGGCTAAGGTGACCATTCCGGCACGTGATCACACCACTCACCTGGCACATTTCCCCTGATGTTCACAGGGAGTGGCAGCCTAAGGCAGGGTCAGAATCCTGGAGTTAGCCTAGACTTCTCCCCCAGGTTGGAGGAGCCCTGGCAATCAGCTGGAGTGCAAACGAGTTCGCTTGCTTGACAGCGTCCATCGGGCAATGGGCTAGATAGCTTGGAATCTTTCATTTAAGGATATGTTTACTCAACTTGTTCTCTCAGGGGAAGACTAACACTTATTATTATGGGCTATGCCCGGTGGTGTGGATTGGGCTTAGTAAGAAGACTCATCAATGTCCCTGAGAAATGCGCTTTCAGGCTAACAAAAAGTAATCAGGAAAAAAATTAATAGTGGAAATTCACGCTAGAAGTCTCCACCTAATTACTAAAGATGAAATGTAAACTCAGCTTCAAGTAAAGACGGAAATATGATGCATTACAAGATCCCCAATGTTGACTATTTAATTATACATGTTACTATGAAACTGACAAACTGGCTAAAAACAAGAGGCATGGAATTATAAAAATACATGTCATTATGCTCCTTGGGTGCTCCCAAGAAAAACGGAACAAGGCAGGCAAGTTCCACTTATGCTCAGTTAACTCACAAAACACCACATGAAGTCAATGAAAAGCAGTTCTTGACTGGAAAAAGCAAACGGGCAAATAAAAAATGTCGAAATTTCCTTGTTTGTCCTTTCTGGGAGTACAGAGAGTGGTTTTTTTTTTTAAGAAGCCGATGTATATATTATGAACGAACTAGCGCGGTGAGCCTGTGCAGGGCTGGCTTTAAGCAGTACCCGGTGTTTCTGCAGGGGTCCCCGAGATGCTCCTGGTGAGGCCGGACTGGGCTGCAATGGTCACATGCAGCAAGAGCTCCGCTCGGTTCATTAAGCTCTTCACTAATGTCTTCGTTTTAGCCAGTGGGTGCAAGGGTTTCTGAATAAGAGAATTCACTTCTTGTAGGAACTTCTCCCTATAAAGAAAGGCTGATGTGCATTTAGTCGTTCTCTAGTTTACCAAAACCAAAGTTTTTAAATTACAAAGCTTGTGAGAAGACGGGGGAAATCAAGCAAAAGTCCCCTGATGAATACTGCTCATCTCCCCTTTCCCCACCTTAGAGGAGCAGTGTTATAAACTATGGCCAGTTTTAGTTCTTTGGGCCCAGTTTCGAATGCCTGGATGCTAACTTCTGAAGGTTAAAATCAAAATTTCCAAATTATCAAATGAGTCCCAACTCTAAAATATTTAGTGAATGCACACACTTTTTAAAAACATCTGTTAAGAAACTAGATCTTCACATTTTGTTGTGAGCATTAAGGTAATAAATCAGCTTTAGTTAATAATAACATCACTAACCTCAGTGATAGGACCATGTTTTCAAGGTCGTTTCCATCAAAGGAGACTTCCTTCATTGAACACAGAAGTTCTAGTTCTTTCATTTTGTTCTGAAGAAGGAAAAATCAAGAAAAGATGATATGCAGGATCTGCGAAATCTGAGTGTTGCTGTACACGTTAAAAGGAATAGAAAATTTCAGGGGAAAATCACCTCCTTTGAGCCATATTTCTATGCCAGAAGCACATTTGTAAGTTATTTGATATTTTGATGATTAAAAATGGTATTAACCATTTTCTGGGGATTTCTTCAGTGCTTGTAACTCTACCTTTTATTTGTTAAGGCTTGAAAGTAAAAATTGATCATGGTAACTTCTTTATAACACTATTAGTCAGAAAACAACTTACTGAGAAATTTGTATTTCTTTATAACACTATTAGTCAAAAGACAGCTTACTGAGAAATCTGTATTGTATTAATGAGAAATTTATAAAACTATTAGTCAAAAAATAACAATGAGAAATTTGTTGATCAACTTTACTTAACCCTTTTAAAGAATGGCTATATTCTGGGGCGTGTAACATTTTAAGAAGTGACATTTCATCCAGTGTCCACGCACACACAGTATATACCTTTGCACTATCAACGGCGATGTCCCAGTGACAAATCATACAACTTGCTCACCTCATTAAAATGGTAATCATAGAAGAAAGGCATGTTGTTCTCCAGTTTCCCCTGCATGGCATCATCAACCTCACTTTGCCATTTTTGTTCCAATTCTGCAACACTCTAATAGATACGTTGAAACATAAAACAATGTGAAAATAGATGCAAAATAAAAACAAGTGTAATCTGTAAATTCAGAAATTTTAGTTCTAATAATTTTTTAAAAATTCAGATCACTTTTAAACTTCATTAAATTTCTAGGAAAGAAATGATTTCCAACAGTTATAAATCTCCATGTTTTAGCTTTCACTTACCTGCAACTGTCTCTCCATGGCATTGAGTTTCTTAAAGGTCTCTCCCATAATTTTACACAACAAATCATATTCCTCGGCATGTTCTTCTTGATACTGGAAATTTATTAGGGACTGCAGTGCATCAACCAAGTTCAAGTGCTTAATAACGCATGATACCACCATTTCTTCCATCACATCTGGCTGAATTACATCTCTGTGATTACAATGGAAACAAGTCAGGCATGAGTCATGCCCTCAACTTACTAATACTGTAATTTATAGTTGAAGAACATAGGTTTTGATTTAAATAATTAAATATTCACGTGTTCTTTATTACAATAAAGAGGCACAAACATTACATGATGGCTTTCCTATCAAGTTGGCAATAATTATATACATTTAACTGATAAACCTAACATTGGCTGATAAACCTGAAAATTCAAGACACTTCATTTTCTATGATTTGTATAGTTTAAGCTATAGTCATATTAAAGCTGGAATAGCTCTAAGGCTAAAAAAAAGTCTTTGGCACCATTTATGTGCCAATTAATTTTATGTGGTTTGTGGCTTGTGGGACATTGTGCATATGGATGGTGGACTGAAAATAATGGCGCTTCTGTATTTTTTCATTTTTTAAAAATTTTTTAAATCAAAATTTTTTTTTTTTTAGGTGAGGCAACCCTTGGTTGACTTCACAGATTGCAAGGACCTTGTCAGCTTACAATCTCTTATTTTTTAAGCCTACAGCACCTGGTCTTCCTAGGTGGTCTCCCATCCAAGTACTAACCAGGCCCGACCCTGCTTGGCTTCCGAGATCACATGGGATCGGGCTTGTTCAGGGTAGCATGGCCGTAGACTATTTTTCCATTTTAAATTTCACCTATTCTTTACATTTTCACTCTGATATGTCTAATCTTGCCTCAGAAGGCAGAGCAGAGGCCTCAAAATAGACTTTAAGCAAGACCACCACAAAGACTTGTAACTGTTATACTTCACGTTCCAGATTGAAGACGCCTTGCCATCTCTCTAGGCATCGAAAATAAAGAAATGTCTCTAGACTCTACGGAAACCAGAGCTAATGACTGCTAGAAGATCAAACCACCTGGGAAAACCTAGAGCTTGCCAAACTGTAGCATGTATCAAAAGAAAAAGGAAAAATTGTCAAAACACAGATTCCTGGGCTCCAGACTCAGAGGTTCCGATTCAGGAGGTGTGAGATGGGCCCAAGAACGAAAGAGTCCCCAGGTGATTCTGACACTGCTGACCGGAGGCCCACGTTTTGAGACCAACTGACCTGGAAAGCCCCCTGGGGGTACTCCCCTCGATACTTGGTTAAGTCATTAAGTAAACATAAAATTCGAGGTTCACTTGCTAGACTATGAGAAGAAATATGCCACTCTGAATTGTTTAAGCACTTCTTTCACTGGGAAAAGTGCTCTACAGCAACGTACTTTATACTCGGCCTAAACTGGGGTCTAGCACGCCCGGAGATTTCTCTGAGCTTTATCATGATTCCCGGAGGCAGCCTGATCCGGGGTAGGTCAAAGTAGTTTCCAACTGGAGGCACGAGGACATCGGAGGGGTAGGTGAATTCTCTGTCTTCCTCGATAGTCAGAGGCAGTGGAGACGGGCTTGGAGTCAGGGCCGGGGAGATCACGCCATTGGCCTCCACCTGCCACTGGCACCTGGACAGACAGAAAAGAGGTTCCTCATTTCCTCTTCTATCTGAGAAGCTACTTAAAGTGTGCAGATAAATCAAACATACGAAGGATCACATTATGCATTAAGTATTTATTCGTCAAACCTTCTCCAGAGGCTAAAGAAAACTGAGCGTATTATACGAAACCACATCTTTGGGGATCTACCTCCTCTCCAACGCTTTATCATGAAACCTTTTAAATATATAGACAAGTTGAAAGAATTTCATCGTTAACACCCATAAACCCATCACCTAGATTCTAGAATAAACATTTTGCTATGTTTGCTCTATCTCCCATCTTCCCATCCTTTGGGGGATCCTTTAATTTAATTATACGATATTTGGGTTACAGAAAAGCTTCTGCAGTTCAAGGCTGCAATTTCAAATTTAGTAAAGTAAGGGCCAAAAGGCTCTTTGGTGTCATTTTCATTTTATGTCTTAAACACAACGACACCCATGAGACTGTCAGGCAGTAAGCGCAATCAGCTGGGAAATGTACTAAAAGCAGTTTTCCACATAAAGTCCTTTTCCCTTGGTGAGCAAAAGCAGCCCAGTTTGAGCCTTTTGTTACCTTTGTAAAAGTTTGGACCGCAATAGCTCCTGACAGGCTTCTTCTTCTTTGGTAATTTCCGGCCCATTGTACAGGATTCTTAACATGGAGCAAGCTAACACAGACAGACCCAAGGCCAGGTCTACCAGGAAGGGCAAGCCTCCCGACACATCCTCCGAAGACTCCTACAATGCAGACAGGGGCAAACCACACTGGTCAGTGTACACGGCAGAGCCCTGCCACCTGCACTGTCCCCGGCCACAGGGGCTCACACAGCAGCATCGAGTATCACTGCTATGGGACACAGGGTCAGCACCCAACACCACGAGCAGATAGATGGTGGCACCAAAATGACCACAGAGTGAAATCTCAACACAGTTCTGGAGAGAGAAGAGCCGCTAAGGCTCCGTATTAGAAACAGCATAAGTCCCATGCACGATTCTTTGGTTATTTCCTCCCAGCTGTGCCTCTGAGGGTATAAATCACTATTCCACTTTGCCACTTCCATCCTGTGCTCGAATCAAGATGCCGTCGATGATTACACTGAATTCGTTCAGTGGATACTGAGTGCCTACTGTGTACCAGCCATTGTTCCAGGTGCCTGAGATACAGCAGAGAACAGCACAAAGACCCCTGCCCTCGTGGAGCTCACATTCTAACAGAGAATCCCACTCTGGAGAGTCTTGGTTTGGTTAGATGTATGCAACCTCCCAGTCTAATGTAAGTCTTACCCATCAGGTAACTTGAAAGGTTCATAAACTCCTATTACTCCCTCTCTCTCTTTTTTCAAGTGGAGAAAATTTATTTACATAGATTTTTGGGGAGAAAGTAACTGTTGGGCAATGCTCAAAAGAGCAGATTAAACCTAATACAGCATATAACACGAGTAATTCATCAGAGACAGACCCAGACCAGCGAGAAGAGCCTTTGGGAAGAGAATGAAAATAATCTGATCCCAATACTCTTAAAAGCCGGAATCCAAGTGTTTACTTCTATTGGGCGTTCGAGCCTTCTACACCCCATAGAACGATGTCAGAGGCAGATCACCTCTCCAAGCCATGAAAACGGAGGCCCCAGCAACAGATTCTCTGTGCCACTGAACTGATGTGAAGTTGCAGCTAGTTTTAAATTCCATAAAACCACTACTTACTATTAGTAGTCTACTCCTGCCAAATGGAAGAGATGGATGAAACAGTAGCTCATATTCTGCCCCGTTTCCAAGGCAAATATGATGCATGTAACCGAGGTACAGAGGAGAAAGTATATTATGCTCACAGCGGTGGTTAGATTCAATCAAGTACCTGAGCGCGAACTGTGCAAGCAAAGCCCCACATAGCTTTATCAGGAGTGTTGTGTTCACGGCCACTTCTCATTTCAAAGGAGAAGGTGACTGTATCTCCTTCCACCTTAAAATTTAAGGGGGGAAAATGCACTTTAAAAACAAGACACAATTTTCAAAAGAGCAATGAATTTCTGAGATTCACTTTCAAAAGGACCACAGCAATATTTCACTTTTTCTCACTTGCTTTTTAAACTCAAATTCCATCCCCTCTCACTTGGACACCAACCTTGCAGGTGTCTCTTCTGACCAGGTAGCTTTAGGGATGAGGCATGTGTGAAGTGGGCCACACTGCCCAATAGCAGGACCGGAGTAAAGAGTAATCAAAACGTGACCATAATTTCAAGAAATTCTTCAGATTTCTATTTTTTCTGCCTCTCTCCTCCTCTCTCCAATTTGCCACCTCACTTGTGCCAATAAGGCAAGCAAACAGCCAGTATCCTGAAGAACACAGAGAGGGCCAGGAGACCTTGCTCTGTATTGTGGAACCAATACCACAAGTAAGAAACAACAGGCAGGAGAGCAGAGAACAGTTAAAAGCGCTGTGCTGATCCAGCTGTGGATGCATCTGGACTAACTCCACGAGGTAACTGCTGTCTACGTCTGAATTAGAGAGGGTGCATAATGTACGTGCGATGAAGGCTCCGGGAACACGCTCAGGTTTTTTGGGTTTTAGGGAGCATTTCAGTTCACGTTCATGTTCTAAGGAGACAGGTCGTAGTTCAAGGGCCCAGATTACAAAGCGTGGCTCAAATCTCATCAGTCTGAGAATGGATCAGTATTTTTGCCCCAAAGGCCCAAATTCATTTGAAAACATTGATTCCACATTTTTAGGCTTCAATGGCCCTGTGGTTCTAGGATACACATCACAAGGGCATCTAGAGCAGAACAAGCTGGAAGGACTAGCAGTCCTTCCCATAGACAGGGAAGAGAATGCCATGGCAATCCCGGTTCACCAAGTAACCTGTGGGCCACATACAAGTTCTGGAGCGGGCAGGGGTCTGATGGTCTGATGCCCCACATGTGACAGGAGGGTCATGCTAAGTGACGCAGTGACTTTACAGGCCCGGCAAGGTAGCCCCATCTCAACGAAAGCCCCCACGACGAATTTTTTTCTGGAATTCTAGTTAATACTTGGGCCCATGAGGATCGCAAGTTCACTCCTCTTTTCTAGGAAGCGAATGTGACCAGATACCGTACCTTCACCAAGTCTTTCGGCCAACCAGTTCCTAAGACACTACGGCTGCCATATCCCAGTGTGTTGCCTCCATACTCAGCAACCTTCCTACTGTTTGTGTTAGGCCCCGCGTATATCACCAACTTCAAAACAGAAAATATACTGTTAGACTGTAAAAGAAAAACAAAAACAACATCTACAAATAAAACAGCTGCAGAAAATGTTTGTTTAAAAATACATTTATAACCAGGCACTGGTGTCATTATAATATAACTAATATCTCCTTTTTTTTTTAAGGTACAACTGATACTCTAGTTTGGATGCAATCAGCCATTGGTATTTACAGGGCAGCCACAGAATAATAACAAATATTATCACACTTTAATTAACTTGGGGACCTCATATTTGTTATACTCAGCTATTGTATATATTTTTAAATAGCTATTTTATTCCTAAATAATGACATATAACTCATTAATAACAGGTATAGTTTGCCCCCACAAGTCCTCCCCAAAATTAATAAAGTGAACAAATACAGGTGAAAAGATGGTTATACCTAACACAACAAAATAAAAGCAAAACAAAAACAAAAACCTCAACAAACGAGGATTTTAA
Source organism: Pteropus vampyrus (assembly GCF_000151845.1). Classification (NCBI taxonomy): domain Eukaryota; kingdom Metazoa; phylum Chordata; class Mammalia; order Chiroptera; family Pteropodidae; genus Pteropus; species Pteropus vampyrus. The sequence continues at coordinate 3,224,228 of NW_011888804.1, forward strand.
AAAATGCAACAAATTGAAAATAAGCCACATATTCTTAGAATGTTGCTTAATGGTATAAAAAGAAAATGACACAAATTTGGGCCACAAAGGGGGCTGCTGCTTCTTGTGTCAGTTTTCATATATCGATACTTTTCTTCGATAAAGGCTATATTCGTTTATACCCAATTAACCAACTTTCTAATATGCAGGAGAAATATTTAGAGGTCATTTGGCATTCAGCTACTTTCACAGGAAGAATGAGGCTCTGGCTTCTGTAAATACCAAATGATGTCTTCCAATGTGCGTTTCGATGGTCTCTGACTGCGTAAGAGAGATCAAGCTGCACTTTTAGCCCTGGACACTTATCATCTTGTGATTTCTTACCCTTTTGGACCTTTTGCTGACACCACTTTGCCAGGGACCACTGGAAAAGTAAATGTTACTTTTATCCATGTAGTGAGCGTCCCTGTGCCTCCACATTTAACACTAATGTGTACCGTACGTAGTATATGTCAGAAGTTGCAAATTACTGGCTTTAAAGGAAAAACAAAATGACACCAACTAAAATGGCAACCTCGTCCATTTCCATTTTAAACAGTCATATCACTTGACGCTGGAAATGGGGGTACATAATGCCAGAAGCTATGAAGTGGGGTAGATTGATGTCAGGAGATATATTTTTTGACGAGCCCATCAAAGACCATTTTCTAAATTCTCTTGCTTCCAGCTAAGGTGAGTTTTAAGGGCAAGTCTTAAACCCCTTCAGACATCTGGGAATCTTCACTATCCTAAAAAATAATGGGGAAGAGAATTCTATGACTTTCCCAGTAAGATGTTTCACCATCTCATAGTACATACAGTAAAGAAGTCAGGAATTTTTAACCTAAAAACCTCTCCTGGTGAGATTTAAGACCATTTGCCCTTACAAAATTCACGGAGGAAAGATACAATAGATAGCTAACGATCTACATAAAAATAGTCCTGCGTACATACAAACTATTAGATAACAACTCAGTTTTCCTTTTATATGTTACATATCACGGTTTCATTAGCCTTTCCTGGTAAGTTCAACATGATGGTTTATAATGCAACAATTATAAAAAGAAAATAAGCCCTAAAATGTTTCTTTTGATTTATAATTCAGCCACCAGGTTGGAAACTACACTTCCTCAAAAATCTATGTGGGCCCTGAGATAATGACAAGAACAACAATTTAAATAAACATAAACAGACCTTAACACATCAAAGACCACCTTCTCCCAAAAGATGCACGAGAAGCCCCAAGAATTGGGCAGCAAGACCTTTCCAGATGAAAGAACACACACATCTACAAGAATTCCAGGCACAGAGGGAAGGCAGGAGATAAGCAGAATGGAAAGGGGGATTTCCTTTGACTTGGATCTAAACTTTGAAAGCTTACAAAAGTCCCCTTTCAACATGTCATTAAAACACTGTTCTCAGACTGCAGAGGCTTTTTGCCTCCCCCAGTCACTACGCTTCAAGGCATTATCTTAGGAAAGGTCTCCTAAGAGATAGCTGCAGGCAGAAATAAGTCAAGAATGGTGACCAGCAGCAAAGAAAAATAAGAAGCATCTAAGAAGCCAGAGTTGGAATCAATACTAAGGCAGATCTTGCTTACTTTGTCATAGTCATATTGTGAAGAGCATCTGCTATCAAATCTAAGATACAGGCAGCGAGCTCCTGGAATATGGACGGTTTCTTTAAATTTATAGTTGTCTCTGACAGGGTGGACTGTTTCCACAGTCTTGCCAGCAGCCCATGGAGCAGGAATCTTTAAACCTGTGAGAAAGCCTGGTTCTTCTTTCTCTTCCAGCATCCTAAAACCAGACAAAGAGAAAGTCATTGAGCCTAGCAGCAAGGAAAGGGAGAAGAAAACATACACACGGTAAAACACAAAAGGTTAAGAAATTACGCTTTAATTTTCCACAGCATGCAGTATGACATTGTGGCTTTGAAATGCTGGGTATCACTGGTGATCAGAAACATTAAAAAAGATTCCTATATTTAAGGATTTTCTTTTTTGTTGTTAGACAATATATTTGCATTCCCCACCACCGCCAGCCTCTCTTTTCAAGAGGGAAGCCCAAATCATATCCAGGAGAGGACCTTGCCGACTCTCATTTCAAGTTACTCAAGGAGAAAAAAAAGATACTGTTAAGGACCTTTAAGATTGGCCACTTTCTAAATCACATAAGATTAGCATCCTGTAAAGGTTCCTTTTGTTGATAGCTAAAGGTCAACTGTAGAAAACTCCATGAGTCTACGCAAATATTTTTTACTAAAGAAAAATGTCTTCTAAGTTCCTCTCATCTATTGTAAATGAACTCTCGAGGACTTCACAGGCCCAAGGGTGTGGAAAACAATCTCCTATAACGTGCACTGAGCTGTTGTGGGATTCTCTCTCTCAGCTCTGTGTTGTCCAATATGGTGTCTGCTTAGTCAAATGTGGCCACTTAAACTGAATCTAAATCAAATACAATTTAAAATTCAATTTCTTGGTCACATTAGCTACACTGCAAGTGTCTGATAACAGCATGTGGCTGTGGCCAACAGCACTGGACAACAAGGTTACAGATTGTCATTGCTGCATGAAGCTCTAAAGGAACCCGGAAGTCCTTCCTTTCTGGTCAGTGTTGTTAAAGACCGCTTTAGTGACATGTAATTAACATGTAATAAGTTGCATGTGTTTAAAGTATACAACTTGGCAAGTCTGGCTACATGTTTACACCGTGAAGCTTCCTCCTTCCTGGTAATCCAGGTGATCATTTCTTTCTCTCACTGAATAGTTTGTGCTTTCTGAAGTTTTATACATATAGAATCATACGGTATGTACCTTTTGGGGGGATCTGGTTTTTTTCACTCAGCACAAGTATTCTAAGATTCATCCATGTTGTTGAATATATCTATAGTTCATCCTTTCTTACTGCTGAGTAGGATTCCATTGTATGGATAGACCACCACGTGTTTATCTCTTCACTGCTTGATCCACATTTGGGTTGTTCCTTGTTTTGGGCTATTCTAACTAAAGCTGTTATGACCTTCATACAAGTCTTTGTAAGAATCTATGCATTCTTTTCTCTTGTGCACATATCTAGAAGTGAAATAGCTGGGTCATATGGAAGGTGTATGTTTAATTTTTTTTAGAAACTATCAAACTGTTTGCCAAAGTCATAACGATTTACGTCCCTATATCAGTATATGACAATTTGTCAATTTTGAATTAATCTCTTGATCTGTGGAGAAATTGATTCTAATCCGTTAACGATTCATGTCCCTATCATCGGTATATGACAATTTGTCAATTTTGAACTAATCTCTTGATCTGTGGAGAAATTGATTCTAATCCGTTAATGATTTATGTCCCTATCATCAGTATATGACAATTTGTCAATTTTGAACTAGTCTCTTGATCTGTGAAGAAATTGATTCTAACCCATTCCCATAGGTCTACAGAACAATTCTACAATTATCTATAAAATTCTGACCCTGAATTCTCTATTTCCAGTTAGGTAATCCTTGCTAAAAATCATTTTGTGAAAGGAGTACTAGGCTTTCACCAGAAGAAAACAGGCAGGGGTTCCTGCAAGGAAGCAGCGTCCCTCACCTCTCATCGGGGAACAGCCTGCCCTTCTGGTCTGATGCTCCACATGGGGAACAGCCCACCTCGGCAAAAACTGGACACTGGGTTTTAAGCAGCAAAGCCGTCTGAAACACAAAACCATCATCATGTCTTAAAGTGCTTACTGTCAGTTATCTGGATGGTAGTAGAGCCAAACTCAGAATTCTCACTTAAATCATCTTTTTGCAATCCTGGTCTGTCCTGGTCTCTCACTAAGAAATGCTTTGCTACTTAGACCACATAACATCATTCTGTTTAACGCTGGATGGAACATACCACTTACATTGGTTACAGATAGGCAGCAAGGACTCAGGAGACTAACCGTCATGGTAGGATCTCAGTAGCATTGTAGGTGAGCATTTTTACAGCTGACTATCAGTTAACATTTGCTAAAAGACTGCAGTGATTTAGTCAAATTAAACGTTTTCCCTTAATGTTTCAGTTTATTTTTATGACACAGTAATTTTCTTCATTCCGTCATCATTTCCCTTGGCTTCTGAAAGGCACAGTTATATTCATTCCGCCTTCGGGGAATGCACACGGCCCCGTGTGACCACGACCCAGTGTGAAGCGGGCTGGCCGAGCAGCAGTTTCCTTCGGCACACCAAGGGTCATACCTGACTGGTGTAGAGGACCAGCTGCACTAGCTGAGGCATCAGGGCATCGGCCATGGTCAGAGTCTGTAAATTTGGATGCATCAGGGAGGTCAGTAACACTGGAAGGAGGTGACCCAGCATAGTAGCCTTAGTGACTTGTTCCAAGCCTTTTAGCCTACAAAAAGTTTAAGACAAGACTCAGCTTTAACAATTACCAATCATGTGAAGAAGCAACTATCATCCGTAGCTGACAAATTCTTTTAAAGCGCATTTCCCTGGACTAGTTAAGCAGTTATAGTTACAGCAATTCAGTCTACCAATTTCCCACCTTCTACCACTGAGAGAACAGAAATCTCGTAATAGATTTCAACTTCAACCTATGATTCCGCTAAAAACCAAAAGTTTACACGGTGCATTTCATAGCACCTTCGAAGCGTTTTATAAATGGGTTCTGAAACGCGAATGGCTACTCTAGGTAGTTGCCACCTACAAAGTTCCCTTGGTTCTGGGCTGCAGGTGGTGGCACTGCACTGCGTCTCCGACGACAAGAAAATGAACGGCTACAGCACTGACCTTCCTACCCACAGCAGTGACACCCACTTCTGGCCTAGAGAAACCGGCTCACACGCGGTAGAAAGGCACAGATTTTAAATCTGTCTTTAAAATCACTTTCTTCCCTCCCCCTCGAGTCTTGTTGAGATCTAATTGACATATAACATTGTATAAATTTAAGGTGAACAACATAATGATGTGATGTATCTATATATTGTGACTTGCGTACCTGAAATCACATTCTTAATAGCCTCCAATCTTCTGGTAGAAGAGCTGAAGTATGTGACCCGCCCAAAGAAAGATGCGAGTGGGGTAAATTCTCTAAGACTACCGAGGATGTTGGGGTTGGAACCAGAAACAGAAGTCCCATCTCCCAGGCTCTCAGACTGTACCTCCCCAGGGCAGATCTGCGCCACGCACCAGCAGCGGACCCTACGTGTCTTCACAAGCCCCAATGCGACGCCTGTCTGGATTATATTCTCAGCTCCATCCCGCCCACCTACTCTCTGGGAGTGGCCAAAGAAACAGGGTTATGGAGACAGGGTCAGTGGAGGAAAAGTTACACTGCAGAACTGCTCTAGATCAGCATCTCTAACATTAAAATCATCAACGTGTACAGTATGTAAATCGATTCTAACAGCAAATCACAGCAGGGAGTTTGATGGGGAAAATTGAGAAAGCTTTATTACTGGGAATGCGACGTTTACTCTCTACATAGGGCGCTCCTGTATCTGGAGAAGTAAAATTACAGTAAAATCTTGAGATACCACGTAAGTGTCACTAAGTCACTTCCATCTTCCTAATGTACTTCTCATGAGGGAACTAAGAGCACACGGTCCTGAGCTAGATAACGGATAAAAGGCCACTTTGGGAGTAATGATGGTAGATGGTGCTGTCCCTCACAACCTTGCTACCCTTAGATCGTGGCTGTCAGCCCAACTGTAGCTAAAAGCACCACTAAAGAGTTGATTGCACTGGGCTTTGAAACTCTTGCCGTTTCAACCTGTTCTCACGAAAATCCCTCTATAGCACGTGAACACTGGATGTCCCGTTCTAAAAGATTTTGCTTTCATAAGCAAATTCTTCTTTCTGAAGGGCAGCAGGTCACAGTCCACAATCCATTTCCTCACCTCTGCTCACGGTCAGCTATGTCACTATTTATGAGGGCAGTTGTGACCTGCTGTAGCATTTCCAACACTTCATCACATCCAGTCAGGATCTGGGTGGCGAGAGCCAAAATACTGACCTTTAGCTCCTAGGTAGAAAATATCATAATGTTATTTTTAAGCTTTGTGATAAATATACACTCACAATGACAACATGAAATGATGTATTTTATGATGCATTTCCAAATTAAATAATGAGGTGGCCAGAATAAGCCCAAAGCAGTAAGTTCCGCTAGGATGGCAAGTAGCAATTTGATTTGGGAGGCTAAGGTGGGGAGTGCTGATAGAAATACGCAGTATTTCACGGGGAGCACACCCGGTCCCCAGGAGAAAAGGCATTTCTCCCATCCCCTCCAGCACAAGAGAGCTCCCGGTGGCCAGCCCAGAAACTGTCCAGGTGGAAGAGTGCCTTGGGTGGTATGAGGATAGCTAAAGAGAAAAACAGAACAGTAAAAGGCGCATGTAGAGGCGGTGAATAAAATGAGACAAAAACACAACATTCTGAAACAGTACAAGTGACCTTTTTACTTAATGTTTTAAACCATTACACTTGAAAACAGGCAAGTTAAAAAATTCAGTTAAAGTAGCAGGCAGTTACAGGCTATTAAACATTAAAAATAACTATTAGAGAGCTCATGGGAATACAAATACTAAATAATGTGTTAAGAAACACTAGTTAAGATCACAGAAATGTTTAGTTTACAATTATTTTCTATGAAAAAAAGTACAACCAAATTACCCCTTTGGGTGAAATCTGTGTTTTTTATTTTTCCCAGAAATACTAGACAATCCAGCCTAGTCTCCCTTTACCAAGAGTATTTCTTTCCATGGGTTAGTAAAGAATTTATAAAATGTAGCCTTTCAAATAGAAAACATTGGTTTTCATTGTTGGAATTTTCTGGGTTCTTCTTTGGGGGAGAGGAAATAGTACTAAGATATTTTTATCATTAAGAGAAAAGGAATTCTGAACTGACCAGCCAGGATAAATCATGGTTTGAGTCATACTGATCATATGAGCCATCATCCACTGACTGCACATCCAGTGGCAGCACAGTGCCAGGTATTCTACATGCCTCGTCTCTCATCCTCACAGCAACCTTATAATGGAGATGTTACTGTCCCTTTTTACTGATTAGGAAACTAAGGCAAGAGAAGGTAATAAATAGCATCAGCAATTTAAATGTTTAATTCACGCATTTTTGCCTATTTAAAAACTGATTAGATAATGAGATAAACTCATAAATATGAACTAGCAGGTGTATGATTGATTATATGCATAAAGGAGTTAAGAAAAAGGCAAACTGTAATGGCTTTTATCTTTTAACTACAGCTTCCTTGGTTAATTTTTCAGTGTGTTTAGTCAACATTTTAGGGGAGAATTAAGCTTTTATTGATTTCTCTAATTCTCCCACACAGATGAAATTCTGAAGAACAATGCAAACAATAGCCTCGAGCATCTGTCAACATTATAACAACCACTGCTATAAAAAAATCTTTGGATTGCTATAAATTGCCATGTGGGAACAAACTGAGTTTACACAGAAGCTAACTTAAAAATAATTACAGAAAATGAAATGAATTACAGGTTCAGAAATTATTCAGTATAAAGGCTGTGAGAAAATTATCGCCTTTTTAAAAGTTATTTGAATCAAGAGAATATAATAAACCAGCCAAAGTGCCAAAATTGTTTAAAATGTTATGCTCCTGGGTTTATTTATATAAGGATATATAAATAAAATTTCAGGTGCGTATGAGATCACTTGTAAGTGCCGTATTTTATAGTTCTTAAAAAAAAGATGAAAATAAACAAAGGCACAAAAGATCGACAGGAGCACATGGATGACACATTATGAGAGTGTCACAAATATGGTAACCACTGTGCAATGACATAAAAATCTATGGAATGAGTGGCCTAATATTATCTCTCACAAAAATATAAGCCACATGGTGAAATCTGACATCATAATACACAGAAATTTAGCCCATTAAGCTGTGCTTTACACACTGGGTAGAGAGCATCGTTAGAATAAAGCTTGGTGTTTACCTGTACCTTCAATGTCTCTCCCTGCAAGGAGTTGTCACTGTCATCATTCTCATCAGGTTTAATCAAAATAGTGTTACTGAGAAGGTGGTTCTGAACTGCCATCAGATAGCGCAGGCAGGAGGATGCAGCCTTTAATACAAATAAGTGCATTTAAATGATCTAGATCCTACTGAAAGAAGGAATCATGTAATCCTCATGTTTTTAAAAGATTGACAAGGGAAGCAAAAGAGAAAGTACAGAAAACAGACCAAGTTAGTTTCTCAGGTGACTTATTTCCATTTGGATTTTGATACATAATTTGACACATTTATCATAACTTTCTGCCTTCTGCTACATAATTCTCACTAATCACTCAGATACTTACTTGAATTTTTGCCTCTTAAAAATTCTTCTTCCCCACCCTCCTTCCCCTCACACGTATCTCCATTAGAGAAAGCTCTACTGAAACCCTTAAAAGTATCTTTTGGTTCTTATCAGTCTCTGTAAAACACTGGTGGTTTAGAAAACAATGCGAAATTTAAAATTAATAGGGGAAGTAACCCCCACTATTTTAAGCAAAACTAAAACATCCAAATTCAGTCAAATAATTTATTGCAACAAGACATTTAAGCAGGAGGAGTCATCTTTGGAGAAAGTATTTCAAGTGGATTTGTCTAGTTCAATATTTCCAGGACAAGCACTGTTATCCATGGACCTTCATCAATTTAGTCTATCCTCGTAAAGTATGTGTGTAAGTATGTGTACACACACCTCGACACAGTAAAATGAAACAGGAACACGGGGTACAATTTTGCTTTCATTAAACACATTTTTACTTACAGGCACAGTTGAAAGGAGTTTTTGAAAATCATCTTTAGAGACAGTTTGGCACTTGGTGATTAAGATACAGGATTCTCGTACCACAATCTTCAGAATGTAGTGTAGAAGTTCATCATTTAGTCTTTAATTGCAGGAAAAATATAACAATAAGATATTGATGGTTTAGTAATAAATGGAGAAATTCTACATAATTGGTACAAAATGACAAATAGAAGATACAAAATTAATTGGTTCTGTAAGCCAATCATCTTACTCAGTAATGATGCTAACGACCAGGTGTATCATCTAAATCAAACTTAAACAAAATGGTATGTAAGCACCCAGTCCAAATATTTTATAAACAGCAAAGAAACCAATACCTTCCTCCCCTCGCCAGCTCTAACTACACCCTTACCCCGTCCCTCTCTCACTGACCATCAATTTAGATGACACTCTCTGCCAAGACTTCTTGAATATGCTCCATCTGTTATTTCTGCTAAGTACCCTTTCTCCAAGCCCATGTTACTTTACTGATAAAACTGAAATGTACTACTGTCATTTCTTAGGGCAACTGTGGGATTTATTATCTTTCAATTGATCCACGGTTTAGACTTAACATACTGTTTATATTAGATATTATAGGAGACTAAAGTTGATCAAACACATTTAAATGTAAATTGATTCCTGAGAAAAACACAAAGAAAAAGCTAGCAGTGACTAAGATAACCGGTGTCACCTGTAATGATCATCGTCTTCGCTGCCAAATCGGTTGTTTTGAAGCTGTTCAGCTAAGTTGGTTAGGATCACATCTCGCAGCTGGGAGAGGCCACTGTTTCTCTCTCCTAACACAGAACAAAGTGCCATAAATTACCCTGGTAATTACACTTAGAAAACTGATGCTATTAAAAACGGTTTTTAGACAAGCAGACTGTCGACAATCTAAGGGCTCCAGGCATCTGTACTTGTACAAGTAACAGCAGAAAGAACGACATCACGACCAACCTGACTTTTTCTCAAACCAGTGGATCCTGATTCAATATAGTTACCCCCTCAATGTATCATAAAGTGTGGTTACTAACTCCTCAAATTAATGTTGCTTATAAATGCACAGTGCCTTTGACATGTGATTTTTGTTATTGTTGTTTAGTCTAACTTCAAAAGTTGCATTTTAATATGGCCTAGAAATCCCCCAGAAGTCATCTTTAATGTTCATTAAACATCTACAGTCAGGACATTAGCTAGGTGGTGGGGATAGAGGTTTATAAAGCTTGATGATATATAAAACATGGTTTCTGCTTTTAATCTGGTTGAAGTGTTGGCATATATGCAGATACATTTTAAAAATTAAGGCTGACTAACACATATGAAGTAAAAATATCTATCTTAATATCCAGTCGTTACCTTAGGGACAAAAAAGGATGGTAGCTAAAGGGTAATTCTCACCTTCTGTTAAGACGAGCTTAAGTAAGTTATTGATTTCAGTTTCACCTGGATACAAGATATTCAAACCAGAGCTGAAATGACAGAAAAGTCAAAAAACTTTGAAACAAATGTTCTAGAAAATACAGACTATTTACATTTTTATTTTTATTAAAGATGCCATTTTGGTTACACAAAACTCTGAAGTAAGTTTCATCACTAAAAAAAGCAGTGGAAGCTGAATTCGCTGTCGTGATAGTGCCGTCACCTCCCTGAGGAACGGTCCCTCTCTTCTTCTCCTATCTGTGAATTACCAAAATGATAACTGAGGCCAGATGCAGAACTGGTTAAAGAGAACAGAGCTATTAAAAAAATGGAGTAGAGCTAGGTAGATATGCAGATCGTGCCCTAATTAAATCATTTGAGAAAGGGACTTTCGAATTCTCAGCTTTTCCAAAAGGGCAGAAAGAACAGAATTGCAAACAGTGCCAGAATTCTTTCTTTTCTATGAGGTTTAATGTACGACAAAATGCACATATTTAAAGTGTACAATTTGATAAAGCTTTTCTGATAAATTTTGACATACGTACACACCCATGAAAACATCACCGTAGTCAAGATGGTGAACATACTTGTCACCCACAAGTATCCCCATGGCAGTAGTTTTAATTTTTGCCTTAATGCTCTCAACAAAAAGAGACCCAAAGCATAATCTATTAAGGAAAAAAAAAATTGCCCTCCCTCAATGCTCACCCCTCTCACATGGTGCTTCCAGACAGAACACTCAGTTCTCTCTTGGTCACTAAATTATATCTGGTCACATTAAGGCTACTTTCCTGGATAAAAGTTCACTGCCCTCAAAAAAATATATACCGATAGATTAAATGACAATAAAAATAGCCCATAAATTCTTCTGTCTTACCTAACAAGGTTTGAAGCAGACTTTTAAAAGCTACGTTGTCAAGTACTTACTTTGCTTCAGGCCTGATTAAAATCTCACAAATCTATGACCTGGGTACTATTTTTAAGCTCATTTATAGCTGAGGAGATGGAAGACTCAGATCAAGGTCGCGGCCATTAAGTGGCAGAGCAAAGACTAGAACACAGGTCTTTGATGCCAAAGCCTGCTTCTGAATCCCCTTGCCACACCCTCCCCCAAATGAGATACATATCTGCTTGCAGACCATCAAAATAGCCATTTAAAGGTTTTTTTCCTTTTGTTTTTTTTGAGATCCAAAAGGTGAGATGAGGAACATAGGTACATGGATGCCTTGGGTGCTCTGGGCGTTAGGCCACAAAACTTTGTCCAGTTAAGTTATCTTCTACGTGTGAGGCCCTGACCAAGATAGGAGGACATTTGTGCTACCGGCCTGAGGGGGAGACCACAAGGCAGTGCAGAAGCACTTGGCAGCCAGCACTAAGGAAATTATTTGCTGATTACCTGATGGCAAGGCAGACTTCCTTCTGAATTTCAGGGCAAATTTGATCTTTTGGTGCCATCAACAACTGCCAAAGAAGCAATCCTGACCGTCGAATGATGTCTCGATTCCTTTCAGTTTGTGGGCTGAAGAAAAATTTAAACACCACCTACAGAAACATAAGGGATATGTCTAAAAATGCTAATTCTCCTGGGGATAAAATTATCCCTGTGAAGAAAGTACATGGTAGATATTCTTATGAATAGATACCCAGGTGGATTTTTAACCACAGTCTCTTCTATTGTGTAATGGTATAATTATAGTAAATATTTTACATATATTAATTGCAATGAGCTACATATAACAATACTCCATTAACTGCCAAGCAATGAATATGATGATAATTCTAATTATGGGATTAGAATGTTGTAAGACGAAAAACAGGAATGTTATTAAATTTTTCTTCTGGTAGAAATTAGCTGGCTGAAGCCGAGGTTTGCATTTTTTTTCTCTCTATTACCTTATTTATCCCCAAACAGTGCATTTACCTGAAAAACAACGAGAATGCAGCGTATAATACAGGTATCTCCGTTAACCATGGCCTTCTCCATAATGTCACAAATACTGCTAAGATGGTGTGCTTCGATCGGATGCTGCTTGCCCAAGACACTTGTGATTGGAAGGTTTGGGTTGGTAGCAAGAAGATTGAGTTGGTGTATGCACATCGCACCAACGTGGTGCAATAATTGGTTTATAACCTCATTCGTGGTTATAGCCTCTTCTAGAAAATGAAAAGGAAATTCAGTAAGGAAAGACATCGCCATGGGCAGTCCCCAAGGAACAGTCTTCTGACTTAACAAAAGATGCGCACATACTGGGAGAGAATATCTTGGCTCCAATCTCTTCCACTACTGCTGGAGACCCTTCTCCCCGCCAGAGTGCTGGAGTGAAAACACTTGGGAATTTCCATTTTTTTAGAGTGTAAGTAGCTACCGCCATGGAGCCTTTCCTCTATGCTTGAAAACAGGCTACACACTTTACGTACATCGTCTTATGCCATCATTATAAACAGACTATCTTAGCCCTGTTTTGTAGAAGGGCAAATCAAGAGTTAGGTTAAGTAACTCGCCCCAGGTCACGCAGATACTATGTGGTAGAACTGGATTTGAATTCAGGCTATCTGAGTTGAGAGCCCGCGCTCGTAATCATTCTGGTAAAATCTCTCCACCTCCAACCCCCTTCCCTGATCCAGAAATATCTCCTCCCACGACACCTCATTTAGTCACCACCAGCCTAAATAGCCATCAGTTCAACCTTGTGAGGGTTGACAAGCATCCTCTTACATAATAATAAAAACCTCATGGATGGTTACAGGTATTTAGGGAATGGAGGTGAAAATAATCTAAATAGGCAAAGTACAAAAATAAATAAATAAAAAGGCTGCCTTTTTTTTTTGTTTCCTTTAAAACAGCTGAAATGAACTGCCTAAAAGGAACAGGAAAGTAGGTAATCTTGAAGAGGCAGGCCCAGGTAGGGGAACCCTACAGCTGCAAAAAAATTGTAGGCCCTGGGAACTACGAGAAAAGGACTCAAGGCAATCAAAGGGAAGGTAAAAATAAACTTTTCGACCGCCTGTTAACCTGAGGCCAGGCTGGGTCCCATCCTCTTCTGTGCCCCTTGAGTTCCTGATCTTATAACAACAGAATTTGGGTTAGTATTCACGTTTACCAGACTTTTTGAAAGCTAGCTTTGGGACCGACCCAAATAAATGAGGTCTCTGATTTTTACTGAGTTAGATGGGAAGCCAGTGGCGGGGTCTGAGTAGAGCAGTGACAGGTCTGACTACCTAAGACTGTAAAAGCCGCTGGCACTTATGTGGAGGGGAGCGTGGAGGGGAGCCTGGAGGGGAGTGACTGTGGAGAAGTCAGAAGGCCAGTGAGGAGGCCACTCGCTAATTCGGGTGAAGATAACGGCCCAGACTAGAGTTGCAGCAGCAGAGCTAGTGGAAAGTGGCTGGGTTTGGGATACATTTTGAAGGTAAGAGCTGACAAGATTTGCCGATATCCATTTGAGTGTGGGGTGTGAGAACGGGAGTGACAGATGGCCCTGGTTTTTGTGGTCTGGGCATATGAGAGAACAGTGATCCATACACTGGAGCTCAGCAGGTATAGATTTGGGGTTGGGCGGGGGAGATGGAGTTTCTGACATGTTCAGTTGAGGATGCCTATTCGATATCCAAGTGGAAGCAAACACGTGGTCTGGAGTCCAGACAAGAGGCTTAGAGATAGTAATTAGGGAGTTACTAATATACAGTTGACTTTTCTCCTTTTTGCTGTTTTTTTTTTTTATAGCTTTATCAAGATATAACTTACATAGCATAAAATTCACCTATTCTAAGTGCACACTTCAATGATTTTCAGTAAATTGACACAAATACCAAAATCGGGAATCAGAGAAATTACTACTGACCTATAAAAATTAAACTATCAAGAAATATTACGAGCAACTTTGTGGAAACAATTAAAAAACTTAGATGAAATGCACTTATTTCTAGAAAGACACACGAATTACCAAAACTAACTCTAGAAGAAATAAAAATCTGAATAGATAATTGCATAGCCTCAAAATGTCACCTCTCTCTAAATATTCATTATTGTGGTGATTAACATATGTCCACAAATTCTCTGATGCTTTTCCTTCCAGGAGGTGGAGCTTAAGTCATCTTTCCATGAGTGTGGGCTTAATGACTGGTTTCTAATACACAGAGTATAGGAAGGGAAAAGTGATAACTTTGCAGTGAAAAAAGCTGACATTTAAACCAAGTGATCAATTTTGACATCACTAGTAATAAGTTATGTTGATACCATGTACCCTGTGACATGAGAAGAGCACTTCACCTCTGCAGTATTCTTCCCCCAAATCTGAAACTTCATTTAAAATGAGAAAACATTAGATGAACCCAAACTGAGGGACATTCTACAAAATACCTGACCAGAAGTCTTCAAAAGCATCTGTTCCTGTTATGCAGGTAGGGTAACTCTACCCATCCACGTGCTACCATCTCGAATCTACTGTCTAATGACTTTTTTTTAGACATTAAACTTACTAAATCCAGAATTTAGTAAGACAACCAAAAACAACCAAAACAATCGCTTGTTTTTTAAAAATAACTTATTTGTTGAAGTTCTCTATTTGTTTAATCATAGCCATCATACTTTCCTTCAATCTTTTAAGTGTGGTTTCCTTTAGTTCTTTGAACCTATTTAGAAAGGCTGCTTTAAAGTCGTCATCTTTAAGTCCTACATCTGAGTTTTGCCTGCAGCGTGTAGCTGATTTCTCTGATCTCTTTTCTAAAATTCTTGCTTCTATTTTCAGTTTTACTTTCATTTGTTTATTTTTATTATTCTTGTTTTTATTTTCAAGCCTGGCTTCCTTGGGGTCACCTGATCTGAGTCAAAGATTGGGCTCAAACACCTAGAGCCAGTAAAACTTCCACCCTGGATGGATCTGTGTTTTGGAGGGAGCAGATCAAAGTTCAGGCAGTTTTTTCTCTGCCCCGGTCTGCGCTTTCTGCCAGGCCCTCTTCACGTCTCTGCAGGCTCAGGTTCAGCCAGGCCTATGTGAACGGCTCGGGCCCTTTCCAGCTTCTCCTATGCAGATGTGTGGGGAGCGTACCAAGGTTCTCTGGAGCTTTGTCACTAAGCAGATCTCACCAGCAAATTTCCGGCTAGTCTGCTGGTTTGCCACTTGCCCAAACCAGGACACAGCCTCAGGCTAGCAAAGCCACCGGTATTGTCTGTTCGCCACTAAGGCTACCTACTAAACCTGCTGCTGGGCACGAGTTCTGTTCCAGGCTATGCTCCGAATCAAGTCAGATCCCTCTGGCAGCAGAGCTGCTGGTTTACGCTATCTGCCCACCCCGGTGGGGTATCTGCACTGACCAAGCTTGAGGTGGGGGATCGGAGCACCCCCAGCTAAAACCACCACAGACTTCTGCTGTTCTAACCCAAAGTTCAGTGTTTTTTTTTTTTTTATAAATATCCACTTCTAAGTTTGGTGTATGCCTTTGGTCAAGAACAGGAAAGTAGGTAATCTTGAAGAGGCAGGCCCAGGTAGGGGAACCCTACAGCTGCAAAAAAATTGTAGGCCCTGGGAACTACGAGAAAAGGACTCAAGGCAATCAAAGGGAAGGTAAAAATAAACTTTTCGACCGCCTGTTAACCTGAGGCCAGGCTGGGTCCCATCCTCTTCTGTGCCCCTGAGTTCCTGATCTTATAACAACAGAATTTGGGTTAGTATTCACGTTTACCAGACTTTTTGAAAGCTAGCTTTGGGACCGACCCAAATAAATGAGGTCTCTGATTTTTACTGAGTTAGATGGGAAGCCAGTGGCGGGGTCTGAGTAGAGCAGTGACAGGTCTGACTACCTAAGACTGTAAAAGCCGCTGGCACTTATGTGGAGGGGAGCGTGGAGGGGAGCCTGGAGGGGAGTGACTGTGGAGAAGTCAGAAGGCCAGTGAGGAGGCCACTCGCTAATTCGGGTGAAGATAACGGCCCAGACTAGAGTTGCAGCAGCAGAGCTAGTGGAAAGTGGCTGGGTTTGGGATACATTTTGAAGGTAAGAGCTGACAAGATTTGCCGATATCCATTTGAGGGTGGGGTGTGAGAACGGGAGTGACAGATGGCCCTGGTTTTTGTGGTCTGGGCATATGAGAGAACAGTGATCCATACACTGGAGCTCAGCAGGTATAGATTTGGGGTTGGGCGGGGGAGATGGAGTTTCTGACATGTTCAGTTGAGGATGCCTATTCGATATCCAAGTGGAAGCAAACACGTGGTCTGGAGTCCAGACAAGAGGCTTAGAGATAGTAATTAGGGAGTTACTAATATACAGTTGACTTTTCTCCTTTTTGCTGTTTTTTTTTTTTATAGCTTTATCAAGATATAACTTACATAGCATAAAATTCACCTATTCTAAGTGCACACTTCAATGATTTTCAGTAAATTGACACAAATACCAAAATCGGGAATCAGAGAAATTACTACTGACCTATAAAAATTAAACTATCAAGAAATATTACGAGCAACTTTGTGGAAACAATTAAAAAACTTAGATGAAATGCACTTATTTCTAGAAAGACACACGAATTACCAAAACTAACTCTAGAAGAAATAAAAATCTGAATAGATAATTGCATAGCCTCAAAATGTCACCTCTCTCTAAATATTCATTATTGTGGTGATTAACATATGTCCACAAATTCTCTGATGCTTTTCCTTCCAGGAGGTGGAGCTTAAGTCATCTTTCCATGAGTGTGGGCTTAATGACTGGTTTCTAATACACAGAGTATAGGAAGGGAAAAGTGATAACTTTGCAGTGAAAAAAGCTGACATTTAAACCAAGTGATCAATTTTGACATCACTAGTAATAAGTTATGTTGATACCATGTACCCTGTGACATGAGAAGAGCACTTCACCTCTGCAGTATTCTTCCCCCAAATCTGAAACTTCATTTAAAATGAGAAAACATTAGATGAACCCAAACTGAGGGACATTCTACAAAATACCTGACCAGAAGTCTTCAAAAGCATCTGTTCCTGTTATGCAGGTAGGGTAACTCTACCCATCCACGTGCTACCATCTCGAATCTACTGTCTAATGACTTTTTTTTAGACATTAAACTTACTAAATCCAGAATTTAGTAAGACAACCAAAAACAACCAAAACAATCGCTTGTTTTTTAAAAATAACTTATTTGTTGAAGTTCTCTATTTGTTTAATCATAGCCATCATACTTTCCTTCAATCTTTTAAGTGTGGTTTCCTTTAGTTCTTTGAACCTATTTAGAAAGGCTGCTTTAAAGTCGTCATCTTTAAGTCCTACATCTGAGTTTTGCCTGCAGCGTGTAGCTGATTTCTCTGATCTCTTTTCTAAAATTCTTGCTTCTATTTTCAGTTTTACTTTCATTTGTTTATTTTTATTATTCTTGTTTTTATTTTCAAGCCTGGCTTCCTTGGGGTCACCTGATCTGAGTCAAAGATTGGGCTCAAACACCTAGAGCCAGTAAAACTTCCACCCTGGATGGATCTGTGTTTTGGAGGGAGCAGATCAAAGTTCAGGCAGTTTTTTCTCTGCCCCGGTCTGCGCTTTCTGCCAGGCCCTCTTCACGTCTCTGCAGGCTCAGGTTCAGCCAGGCCTATGTGAACGGCTCGGGCCCTTTCCAGCTTCTCCTATGCAGATGTGTGGGGAGCGTACCAAGGTTCTCTGGAGCTTTGTCACTAAGCAGATCTCACCAGCAAATTTCCGGCTAGTCTGCTGGTTTGCCACTTGCCCAAACCAGGACACAGCCTCAGGCTAGCAAAGCCACCGGTATTGTCTGTTCGCCACTAAGGCTACCTACTAAACCTGCTGCTGGGCACGAGTTCTGTTCCAGGCTCTGCTCCGAATCAAGTCAGATCCCTCTGGCAGCAGAGCTGCTGGTTTACGCTATCTGCCCACCCCGGTGGGGTATCTGCACTGACCAAGCTTGAGGTGGGGGATCGGAGCACCCCCAGCTAAAACCACCACAGACTTCTGCTGTTCTAACCCAAAGTTCAGTGTTTTTTTTTTTTTTTTTTTATAAATATCCACTTCTAAGTTTGGTGTATGCCTTTGGTCAATTTCCAGGGCCTAGAACTAGTTGTTTTTGATAATTGTGTGGGTTTTATCATTGCTCAATGGGGAGAGGCCTTGCTGAGTGACTCAGTCCCCCATACCACTATAGTTGCCTTTGATGTCGCGAGATTATAAGTTAATGTTAATATTAAGAATCTTAATCTTAATATTAATAAATATAAAGGTCCTTTATAGCTAATTCTAATCTAATTATAACTTTGGTCATAAATAAGTTATCAATGTAAAACATTGTAGCAGCATATACTCCTATGCCAAGTACAAATAAAGAATCGATTTTTGCACCAAAGTTCCGATAATTGCAGAAGGCACATAATTTTCCTGTAAAAAAAAGTCTATGGATCACCTCAAAAGCTATGTTTATCTACACACTTCTTTACTTAATCACAAACCAATCAGATAACAAAGATTTTAGGTGTCTAAGTTCAAACAGGGGAGGCTGTGGACACATTTTGTTGCTCTGACCACGTTCCCACTTACTCGTGCTGCTGTATGAGGGGAACCCTCTTCCTGCAGGACTACGAGGGCGCCTCACCTTTGGGCTCAGTGATGACGTGGCTGACTCCAAGTCTCTGACAGACGTAATGGAAGGCCTGGTTCCCGGGATTGCACCACTGATCGATATAGTCATTCGAGCAGGTCCACAGCATGTTGTTCACTGTGTCATAACAGGCACCTGCGAGAAGAGCGTACTTTATTCAACTGTCACGTCATCTGCTGACAACCCTACTCCCACATATTTACTCGGCAAAGCATTAGGTTGGGGTGCAGCAAGAAGGCAGGATTCAATTTCTACTATGCTTAACTCCTGTGTGAGAATGGAATCCATGTCATGGAATTCGTGTCAGTTCTTAGTAACTGACTTATATGTGACCTTTTAAATACAAAAAAGATTTAAGTGGCTCACATGAAAACCCAGGTACAATAGGACTAATCAACATAGTACACAATAAAAGCCTTAGTAACTTAGTAACTGAGCTATGAGCTTCCTAGGAGCCATGGCAAAGAGAAAATACATTATATAATGCCCATTTTCTAACAAGAAGTATAGCAATTCCTCATGGGAAATAAACCTTTTAATGGCATGACTTTTAATAAAAATTTGTTATAGGCATCATCATCACACAACCTAAAGAATGGTATCTTCAATGGCAATTTAAACAGAGGAATTTCACACATGGCAATGTCTTATATTAAACCTCAAAATTAAAAAGTAGTATAAAAATATTTTTAAGGAAACTAGAACGCCACAGGAAACTGGCAAGATTTTTTGAGACAAACTGCTAAAACTTTGAATTTTCCAAGGCAATGTGGGCATTTATTTCTTACCCAATCCTGGTACAAGAGCGCCACGCCCCAGTGAGCTTCCAGCAGCATCTATGAGGTCAGCACGGCTCGTGAACTGTCCATCCGAAATATTATACACCAAGCTAGAGGCTAGGACTTCGGAAACAAACATTAAGCTGTTTAATAAGCCTTAAAATGACGGTCAGTAACTTTTCAAAGTTTAAACTTTAGGCTCTTAACAAGACTTCATAAAAATCACACTTTTTGTCTATTGGTGATGACAATGAGGTGACAGAATACACACATAAGATCATACAAAGAAAACTCACCAAATATCTTCCTAAATAGTCAACCATATTTTTGAAAGTGTTTTTTTTTAAATGGCAACGTTTGCATAAAGATTTTTTTCAATACAGAGTATCGAAAGGGTTATTGTGAGAGGGGTTACGGTCATTAACATCACAAGGTAACGAAGCGTGTACGAAGCACTTTACACACAGTTGGTGTTGAACGAAAGTTAGGGGACACTCAAACACAGCTCAGGTACCGTCCTTCCAAGCAGCAGCTCTGAAACCTGGAGACGCCGCGGCCTTTTTCCTTAGCACAGCTAGTGCAGTGATGACAAGCCTAGGCTCTAAGTGTCGGGGTTTGAATTCCAGCCCTACCATTTCTGTATGATGCTAGGAAATTTACTGAACCTCTCCATTTCCTCATGTGTAAAGTGGAGATAATAAAAGTGCTTACCTTACACAGTTATTGTGGAGACTGAGTTAAAATATGTCCAGGATCTACACCAGCACATGTATGCTAAGCTGCTATTCCTTCCTTCCCCACTTGCAAACATAAAATTCAAGCACTGTGTCACTCGAGCTTCTTTGTTTTTCCTATTCCCATCACCCCAGTAATCTAGATCCTCATCACACCTGACTTGAGCTATAATCTAAACTATACTCTTTGTTTCTATTTTCTACAGTTCCGTCCTGCACGCCAACGAAACGATCTTCCCCGAAGTTCTCTGTCATTGTGTTTACCATGCATGTGCTTTCCCCCCCGACTCGGCCACTTAACATGAATAATACCCGTTCTTCATGACTTCAACTCATGAAGGCTCCCCCTTCTGCCCTACTCCACAATGACCCTTTATTTCTTGGATTCTGCAGCACTTACATCTTTTCCCCAGAGTTCAGTGATACAGGATCATACATCATTTACTAGTTATTTCTCACACCTGCATCATTTCTCCCAACCAGACGATGAGCCGCTCAAAGGCAAGCATCACTTCATGCGCCTGCTGAGCAGCCCCCACATGGCCAACGTGGAGCAGGACACAGAAGGAATTTAAGCATTTATTGATTTGTTGGCCTAAAATAGAATCACTGTGTAAGCTATATCCTCATGAAGAAAAAAAAATAGCACTGTGAAGGCCTGCTTTAATCAAATGGGGCCAATTTCAATTGAGTGAAAAAGCCATGCCAAGGAGACTAAAAAAGAGCTTAATAAGACTAATGGTCAATAAAAAGACAAATAACCCAATTTAAAAATGGACAAAGAATTTGAATAGGTATTTCTCCAAAGAAGATATACAAATGGCCAAAAAGCAGAAGAAAATATGTTCAACATCATTAGTTATTAGAAAAACATAAATCAAAACCACAAGGGGATACCACTTCATACCCACTAGGATGGCTATAATAATAATAATAATAAACAAACAAACAAACAGAAAACAACAGATGCCGGTGAGGATTCAATATTATATGTTCCTGATGAGAATGGAAAATGGTGCATCCAACTGTGGAAAAATTTGGCAGTCCCTCCAACGCGCCAACATACACTTACCACATGACCCAGAAGTTAAAAAAAAAAAAAAAAAGCCAGTCACAAAAGCACATATATTGTATAATTCCATATATATGAAAAATACAGAATAGGTAAATCCAGGTAGATTAGTGGATGTCAGAGACTAGAATGACAGGGAAAAAGAGAAGTGCCTGCTGATGGGTATGGAGCTTCTCTATCCAGAGTTACGGAAATATTCTAGAATTAGATAGTGGTGGTAGTCGCGCAATTCCGTGAATATACTAAAAACCCCTGAACTGTATACTTTAAAAGAGTGAATTTCCTGGTATGGAAATTATATCTCAATAAAGCTATTTTTTGTTTTAAAACAAGAATAATAGCTAATTTACATCATTAACCCAAGAGCTCAAGGGGACATCCTGGTCACATGAACTGTTAGAAAAAAATAAACTGTTGAAAAAGGTCCAACCAACTTGACTCTATAGTTTAAGTTGTTATGAATAGCTAAGTCCCTAACGCATGCAACTACCCAAAATGGCCTAAAGGTTAAGTTGATATTAGATAATTTTTTTTAACTGTTGAGTTCAAATTTAGACTTTAAGTTCGAGTAAGAAATGCTTTTTAAAAATCTAAATGTGAAATATAATCCTTTAATGGAATTCCTATGGGCAAATTTTAAGAGGACAGAATATGAAATATTGGAAAATGAAAACAAGTAAACTGATTTTAAAACATTCTATGTGCCTAAATTTCAAAGAAAAACACACACACACACACAAAAAGCTAATATACATAAAACATTTCATCTTTTTTAAGAAATACTCTAACATACTTTATTTCATATGATCACCAAAAAATAGTGTGAGATACTATTATCCTTTTATTTTTTACAAGTGAGAAAACTGAGACTCAGAGGGGTTAAATGATGTCCCTAAGGTAAGAAAGCTAGAAAATGGCAATGTAAAAGAAACATTTTTGATTCTGTATTTTCTCTCATTTAACTATTTGTCCACTCTGGATGATGAACACACAATGCAATATACATACATATGACATATTATTGAACTGTACACTTGAAACCTATATAATTTTATTAACCAATGTCACTCCAATAAATTTAATTTTAAGAAATCATTAATAGAAAAAGCCTTAAATTTCAAAGTGGGAGACGAACTGGGAAAAGTGCCACAAATAAAATTCGCTTACTTTTTAAAGATGACAAACCACTTGTTCCACCAAAAAGAGAGCGGGTGGCTGAACTGCCTGATCCCCCTGGAGGTGGGACCAGCATCACCAAGTACGTGCCACAGGTGTATATGGGCGTCTTCCGAAGCATTTTTAGAGGTAGCCCACAGCTAGTATTTGCTGATAAAAAAAATGAAAATGGTGAGTAGAAATATTTGACACAGATTAATTTGATTACAAAAACAGATCAGAATGAGGGAGCCTCAAATTCAAACAAGGTTATATCCAGATTTGGAAAACAGCAAGAAGCAATAAATTAAGAAAATAATGATCTTCTGGTTCCATACTCTGGCCTCAAGCCTCCTGTTACGTGAACTGAACATTCTTCAAAGCTGTTCCCAATAGTCAATATGCCTCCTGTCTCTAAAAGTTCTTTCAAAAGAATGAACCCTCATATGGACTAAAATCTCAAAATAAAAGAATCCTACCGTTTGCATTTCCCCCAGGAAACTAATCCAATAGGGATCTTTTCATTTTTATATAGAACAAGTTCTTAACAGGTTTGTGGTATTAAAATCATTACGAACAACTTTGAACATAAAAGCAGCCAGAAATTTCAACCTAGAACTAGTTAATAAAAGCTTTCACAGAATAACTTTATACCTGCATGATTTATGATAACCCATTTTTATTTGTTTGTTTGTTTGTTTTTAGGGTCGGCGACAAACTATCATTAAGAAAATGATTAATGTTTCTAATCAAGAAGTATAAAATGTATTTTAATCTCCCTTAATCACTGGCAGATCTAAAAACTCAGAGAGAATTTAAGGATTTTCTTTATTAGTCTAGTAAGAATTGATGATGGCAACAGAGAGTCAATTAGAATGCTTTACCTAGGAAGCTGTCAGGGTATAAAATATAACTGCCTAGATAGATATAAAATCGTCTTTAGATGGTTTAGATTAGAAAAATGCATTTAATTTGTCTAATATTTGTCTTGAATGCAAAAAAAAGCTCCATTTTTTTAAAACTCCAAGCCCCTGACAAGTATATCCTTCATTCAGGACATAAATTCAGGAGCATGAGTTTTCATAGGTAAGAAACTCAAAGAGAGCAATGATTGGAAAATTAGCAACTTTGTGAGCATAACATTTTCACCAAGGTGGTTTTAAAAGACTTACTCTTATTAACATGGTAATATGTATTAGTTTATACTGGAATAAAAAATTCTAGACTCTTTGACAATGTTGAATTGTCAGCCTGTAACTTAGCCTATAACTGGTGAATTTTTTACATAGCACCATCATGTCAAATGAATGCATATATTCTCTATACAAGAGTACAATGAAATCACACGTTTAGAATATGGATTGCCATTCTCACAGAATTCTGATTATAGCCTTGCCTTCTGAGTTTTCTTTTTTATTTAGCTCATATTTTCTTATCCAACAAACATTCCATTAGTATTTATATTGTTCAGGGTAGGATTCAATTTTCTCTCAAGGGACAAACCCAGGTGAAGACTTCAACTTGTCAGGAAAATGTTTATTTAAGTAAAAGAACTGTCTTCTACAAAGTAGTTACTATAATGCAAATTATACACATACCCAAGTTATAACAACTATTAATAATTCCTCCACTTCAATCTGATACAATTTTATTGGAAATAAAATATTATCTCTAAATTCTATATAAACTGATAGTCTCAATAAATTAATCACAAATATTTTCTCTTCCTAACAGTTTAATACATAAAAGAATTAAGTCATAAAACTGCATTAAATTCATTAAACATTAATTTACATACATTTTTCTACATATGGCATCTTTTTCTAGCTATACTTTTACGACAGTTGATGATCTGTTATAAATTCACACGGGCGGTATATAATCTGTAAACTCTTCAAGAAAAATGGTTCTTAACCTTTTTTGGGCCATAGATGACCTTGAAAATCTGATGAAAACTATGATGGATACATAAAGATGTTATTTAAAAGAGGGGAGAGGGGACATGTTGATGAACATAAACTCTGTAAGGATAAAAACTAATAAATACAGGTGGCAGGGTGGGGGCAAAATATAGAACACACTGAGGTGTGAGTAAGATTTCTCTGCATCTACCTTTTTATGTTGTTTTCACTTTCAAGCTTTTTAAATGTCCTATCTGTTTTAAACTATTAAAGTACAAACACTAAATGATAAATTCTAGAAAAAGCAATCTCTGCTGTGGAAGTTTTGCCTCTTATTTGCTTGGTCAAGATTGTATTTAGTGAAGGTGATGATAAATATGAGCTTTTTATATTTATGAAGCATATGCTAAACATGAAACCGATTAATTTATACAAACAATAATGAGAAGCTATTTAAGTGAAAGATAATGCTGTTTTGAATAATTATAGATTCATGCTAATTCACGTCCATAGCCAAAACCATGTATTAGCTTGGAATTTGAAAATGGACAATGACTGGAAGGAGAAAAAGGTGAATTACGTAAAGCAAAGTGCTTTTATGGCACACTGTAAGCGTTCAAAAAAAGTACTGCCTGAATTCCATAGGCAGCTCTCACTAATTATAAGCTGAACACATTAAGCCATAAAAAGACATGGAGGAATTTAAATACCTATTGCTAAGTGAAAGAAGCCAATCTGAAAAGGCTACATGGTATATGACTCCAACTATATGACATTCTGGAAAAGACAAAACTATGAAGACAAAAAAAATCAGTGGTGGCCGAGGGTTGGGGGTGGAGAGGGTGAACAGGTAGAGCATGAAGGATTTTTAGGGCAGTGAAACAATTCTGTATGAACCACAATGATAAATACATGTATTCATACATTTATCCAAACCCATAGAATGTACAACACCAACGTGAAACCCAAGGTAAACTGGGGACTTTGAGTGATGATGATGTGTCCGTGTAGGTTCATCAGCTGTAGCAAGCGTACCATCTGGTGCGGGATGCTGACAAAGAGGGAGCCTCCGCATGTGTGGGCAGGGGGTACATGGGACATCTCTGTACCTTCCTCCCGATTTGGCTGTGAACCTAAAACTGCTCTAAAAAATAAAGTCTTATACAATACATGCGTAGCTGAATGGAGATACAGAAGGTTAACAGGTGGTAAGCGCGGGGCAGCGTACCTGCTTGGTCCTCCTTCAGTGTGTTGGAGATGGTGGAGCCAGTCAGGGCGGCCAGCGTTGCAGACGGGGAAGCTCTGTAGCGGGAAAGTCTGCTCAGAAGCATCTCGTTAATGCTTTTCGCCGACTCGCCCTCTTTTCTCATCAGAATTGTGCGTTCCTGAAGTGGACTGGCTATGTATACACCATTTTCGACCTAATATTGAAAGAAAAAAGAGGTCCTTAAATGATATCTGTTTCCGTTTAGTTAGCAAATTTCTGCTTGAGAATTGCATTAGCGTGATCTGGTTGCTGAAAATCACTTCCAAAAACTGCAGTTGAGTAGAGAGAACCTCGAAATTTACGTGCTCTACAGAAGCTACTGAGGACAAAAGAAAGGCTAAGTCTGAGAGCTTTCATTTTTCATAACAGCTCAGGTTCTAAAATTAATGAGCCAAGTTTAATAAATTCTATGAAAGCTTGTTGATTAAAATTCCTTATATTGAATTCCACAGGCAGCTCTCACTAATTACAAGCTTCTGACAGGTAACAAGTATGATGAGAGGAAAACAAATCAGTTTTTGATTTACTGTTAATATTAAGTACAACTATGAAGATAATGTCTTCTTGAAATATAATTAGTGGCTAAAATCCAAACTCTGTATTAACAGCAGTTAACATTAGTCTCAGCTGCTTGGGTACTGGCAGAGCAATCCTAGAGAAAGGCAGACTCTGTCTGCTAAAAATACATGCCAACGTCAACTGGATCCTTGGCAGTTCCTCATAAATCACTTGATTATTCCCCAGCAAAATCCCTGGAGTGGTGATTCCAAAATTCCTTTACCCATTTTGAGCTTGACTTGAAGCAGACCACCTGGCTTTCTTTAGTGCTAAAAAGATCCAGACCACTTACTCTAAGCTGCTTGCACTCTTCTCTCTTTCAACTCAAGAATCTTTGTTTCCAGCC
The DNA here is from genome assembly GCF_000151845.1 of Pteropus vampyrus. Taxonomy (NCBI): domain Eukaryota; kingdom Metazoa; phylum Chordata; class Mammalia; order Chiroptera; family Pteropodidae; genus Pteropus; species Pteropus vampyrus. Next base: position 3,250,866 of record NW_011888804.1, read on the forward strand.
TCA
>NW_011888804.1:3250918-3253346 GCF_000151845.1 Pteropus vampyrus
ACAGAAGCTACTGAGGACAAAAGAAAGGCTAAGTCTGAGAGCTTTCATTTTTCATAACAGCTCAGGTTCTAAAATTAATGAGCCAAGTTTAATAAATTCTATGAAAGCTTGTTGATTAAAATTCCTTATATTGAATTCCACAGGCAGCTCTCACTAATTACAAGCTTCTGACAGGTAACAAGTATGATGAGAGGAAAACAAATCAGTTTTTGATTTACTGTTAATATTAAGTACAACTATGAAGATAATGTCTTCTTGAAATATAATTAGTGGCTAAAATCCAAACTCTGTATTAACAGCAGTTAACATTAGTCTCAGCTGCTTGGGTACTGGCAGAGCAATCCTAGAGAAAGGCAGACTCTGTCTGCTAAAAATACATGCCAACGTCAACTGGATCCTTGGCAGTTCCTCATAAATCACTTGATTATTCCCCAGCAAAATCCCTGGAGTGGTGATTCCAAAATTCCTTTACCCATTTTGAGCTTGACTTGAAGCAGACCACCTGGCTTTCTTTAGTGCTAAAAAGATCCAGACCACTTACTCTAAGCTGCTTGCACTCTTCTCTCTTTCAACTCAAGAATCTTTGTTTCCAGCCTCACTCTTCCTTTCCTCTTAATTCAGAGGAAGAAGCACTTCGCCTGTTATTGGAGGTTAACGCCTCCTGCGCCTGCCTCCGCTTTGACTGCTCCCTTAATGAATCTCCCTCTGCCCTTCCATTGTCAGTGTCTCCCTCCCTCTCGACTGACTTCCTTCTCTTTGGTTTCAAATATTCACAGGTCTCTGGAATCTTAAACAAATCTTGATGTCCTGTGGAAATACCATCCCTTTTCTCCACTTCCATTCGCTGTCAAATGTCTCAATTATATCTCATGCAGCCTCTGCATTCTAATGCCTCCTTCCAGACCTGGGCTCCTGGATCTGGCTGGACTCTCAGAAACTAGTGCCACCAGTGAAGGTGACCAGGACTGGACTGCAGCCATGGGGTACAGAGATAAGAGGGAATAGGAGTGCAAAGTGGCAAGGCTTATAAGCAGCAAATAAGAAGCAAAGAAGGAGTCCAAAGTGAAAGGCTCGTAATGTAAGAGGGAAGAGAAAGCAAGCAAATTCAGGAGCATGGCCAGGAGGGAGCTGTACAGAGACTTATATGACACATTCGCAAATGATAAGGGAAAGAATTTCTTAAGAGTCCAAAACTGTTGCTCCTAGTTCTTCACTCCTGCTTCTTAACCCCTTTGCCATTACTTAACTCAGCAACCCCTATCCAGTGGACATTCCTGATGGTCCACGAGCAATCCAACACAAAAACCATCGCCTTTTCCTTAACTTCCATGTAGGCTGTGCCGTGGTTGCTAGCCTTCCCCGGCCTCGGTGGTAGCCCACATCCTGCTTTGCTCCTTTTTAACCTGAAGCTACACACAAGGCACTCTGCTAGTGGGCAAAGCCAACAGTCTCGGCCTTCTTTGCTGTCTTATTTGCTGGTTCCACATCTCCACTTACTTAAACAAGAGCTTGCCTAGGACTAGACCTAGCCTCTGGTGTCCAAGACCTCTATCATCCCATCGCTGGCTCTTCCCATCATTCAGGTCTCGGGTAGAATGTCACCTCCCCAAAGAGGCCATTCCTGATTCCCAGTCTAAAGAAGAATTTCCTCTACTACCCCCTCAAGCCAGAGCACGCCGCCCTGTGTTGTTACTTCACAGCACTCACCACTCTATGCAATTATCTTATTCATTTATTGTTTGCCCTTCTATCTCCCCCGCCCCAACTGAATGCCAGCTCCCCAAGAGCCAGGATCCTGGCTGCCTTGTTCATCATAACATTCCCAGCACTGAGGAGGCACACAATAAACACTCGATGCCTTGCCGAACAAACAAATCAGTGCCCTCCCCCAGGGGCGATCCCACGCTCTACATACAGACCCATCCTTGCCACCGAGAGCCAGTCCCACTTCTCTAACTGCCTCCCACTGCCCGGCATTTGGACCTGAATAGCCTACTGTTGCCTAAAATCGAACACATCCACATATTACCATGGTGTTTTACCCCTACCCTCCCGCTAGATTAACCTGCACCAATCATAGTTCTATTTATGTCTCACGACTCTAAATATAACCTTTCAAAGCATCCAAGATAAAAATCAATCACTTTAAGCTCGGCATTCAAAAGTATAACTCAGTCTGGCCCTATGAGAAAAACCATGGATAACTTTAAAAAAAAAAACAAACTGTATTATCGTGTTCAAGTACCTTGAAAGTACTGAAAACCGGATGAAGCATCTGTGAGGAGCGAGGAAGACTGAGGGTTGGTGCCCAAGCAGTAAACCTGCGACTCTTTGTACTTAGCAAAGCAGCTCTTGTGGATTAAAAAGCCACTGACTGAGGCGAGGAAGAGACCGAGAGAAGCAGCAGCGTGGGGTTGGTAGTGACAAG